>NW_012101798.1:3443681-3447267 GCF_000951045.1 Mandrillus leucophaeus
ATCTGCTGACCTTGTGATCCACCTGCCTCAGCCTCCCAAAGTGCTGGGATTACAGGCATGAGCCACCACGCCCAGCTCCATGGATTATTTCTTATATATGTCCTCTGTGTTATTGAGTTGTTAATCTGCGTTTTGGGGATATGCGCAATTTAACATGACATTGCTTAGAACTCTCATTCTTGCTAATGTTCTAGCTATGCTTCTCATTGATGTTATAGTGAGACTCTTTAATTGTCTTTATGAGACAGTGATTATCAACTTGCATGTTTAAAAGCAAGAATTTGCAGATTTAGCATTGTTTTATTATTAATTTTGAAATTATTTATCCAGGCCACCTCAGGAAATGCATGAAGATTTTAATAGGCTAATAACACAATGTTTATGCTCTTTTTCCCCAAATTACATAACAATGGACTACCAGCTGCTTTAGACAGCCTTACAGACTATAGAGTGATGTATGCAATAGAGTACTAACAGGATAATTTATCTTTAGTTCTAGGGCATCTCCAAATAATTTTGCATGAACAAATATAATAATGATAGCTGTAATAGTGTTTTTTCTTTCTCTTCTCTAACCCCAGTGCCCAAAGTTCTCTGCTGAGAATCTATTTCAGGATGACTGTTTTTTGTTTCCATTGCTCACATTCATCACAAGAGCTCTAATGTCTATGCTGAAGCAGCATTATTTGTGTCCCCAGTTATTGCCCATACCTTTAATAAAATAACTTCTTTACAAAAATGTGAAAACCTTACCTCTTTTGAACTCTGTGGTAAGCAGAATAATGTTCATGCAAAGATGCCATTTCTTAATTTGCAGAACTTTTTAATAAGTTAAAATTATGTGCCCAAGGGGAATTAAGTTTGCAGATGGAATTAAGTTTACTAATTAGCTGATCTTAAAATAAGAAAATTATTCTGCATTTGGAGGATGAGCACAATCTAATCACATGTACTCTTAAGAACAAAGGGAGACAGAGGAATGAGAGAGAGATGATATGAGGAGGATTTGATTCATCTTTTATGCCTTTGAAGATGAAGAAAGGGGACCTTGAGACTAGGAATGTGGGCAACCTCTGAAAGCTGATAACAGCTCTCAGCTGACAACGAGCATTGAAACAGGAATCTTGGGTCTACAACCATGGGAAGTAAATTCGGATAGTAACTCTAGTGAGCAGGAAACAGCTGTTTACCTGGTGTCTCCAGAAAGCAATGCAGCGTTGTTCACACCTGACATTCCCCCAGCGAGATCTGTATCAGACTTGTGGTATACAGAACTGCAAAATAATAAGTTGTATTATTTTTAAGCTACTAAATTTGTGTTGATTTATTTTCATAGCAATGCATTTTTTATATAAAGTCAGACAAAAAGTACTGGTCTGAGCTAGAAATAAAAATAGACCACATTTGGTATCGTTTACTTATTCCCTCCTCTACTAATTTAAAAACATATTTACTTAATCTGGTTCAACCAGTTCATCAAATATGTTAAACACTTCCCAATCCCAAGAGAAGGGAGAGCTTAGAATTCCACTATATACATTCTTACTGTGATCCTCGAATATCTGAGACAGGTCTCATTAATTTAGAACGTTTGTTTTGCCAAGGTTGAGGATGCAAGCCCATGACACAGCCTCGGGATGTCCTGATGACATGGTCAGAGCACAGTTTGATTTTGTACATTTTAGGGAGACACGAGATATCTATCAACACATGTAAGATAAACATTGGTTCAGTCTGGAAAGACAGGACAATTAGAGTGGGGAGGGGGCTTCCAGGTTTAGGTGGATAAGAGACAAATGGTTGCATTCTTTTGAGTTTCTGATTAGTCTTTCCAAAGGAGGCAACCCGATATGCATTCATCATAGTGAGCAGAGAGATGACTTTGAAGAGAATTGGGCGCAAGTTTGCCCTAAACAGTTCTCAGCTTGACTTTTCCCTTTAGCTTAGTGGTTTGGGAGTCCCAAGATTTATTTTCCTGTCACAGTATGTAACAGTATTCTACTATGGAAAAGTAGAGCATCAGCTTTGTTTTCTCATTCTCTAATTATGTTTTTGGATTTCCCAAAAAGTCTAAATGTGTTATTTATTGGTAACTACAATGGAATATCTCACAGCTCATGATGCTAAATGGTTTCAAGGGTAACATTTACTAGATGGCCTTAATTCAGTTTTACTCAGTATACATACAAGTTGAACAAATCAGCATATCTTATCACCAGGCACTTATGAAAGATACAAGAGGTTTACATTAAGTGTTAATTTTTATATTACTTCAAGTAGAGAAAATAAAATATTTTTAGCATAGAAAATCATTTTGCTTTCCAATAACCAAAGGTACTTTTTATGAATATACTGATTAACAATATGTAAAAAACTTACTCTACCCAACTATTTAATAACCACTAAGTTGTGTAATTATTCTAAATTAACCCTGAGTCATGGAAAGCATTATCACTGGTTTCTATAGGTATTCCAGTTTTTAAAGAATTCATGACAATGTTCTTAATTGTGAAATCCATGGCTTTTTTATTCCAACTGAAATTTTAGCAATGGAATAATTTGAATTTAGACTTGGAATTGTGGCAGTCTGTTAAAGCTATAAGAATTAAAAAATATTTTTTGCTGTTGTTTTCATTTGTATAGATTACAAATATACTAGAAATAAATGAGTACACTGACACATACACAAGCTTTCTATGTGATGTTTTAAGGTTGTGTTCCAAAAGTCGCAACATATGTGTCTCTCTTATGTAAAATTCTGTTAGGTATGAAACAAGTCACTCTATTGTTGAATTATAAATACATACATATATTTGTATGTGTATGTGTGTATTGATCTCATACTTTTCAAAAATATTTATATTTCTGAAATCCTTCTATTCTCTGTTTAGCTTGTAGAATTCCAGAATTTTAAATTGAAATAAATTATGGCAAGAACTTGAATGAGGTCACACAACTACATCAGATAATTTTAATTTTAGAGCATCAATTCCCCTCAAAAATGCAAAAGAGAACCATTTTTCTTGGTAGAATTTAACCAATGAAAAGATAACAAGACATTTAAAATATTTCATTGTCCCTCACTTCCCCAGTTTCCCATCCACATTCTTAATAAATGTGCACACACACATGCACACACACACACTTTATTGCATATAGACTAAATGATGGTGAAAATTCTAGGTTCAGTTACTTGACACTTTGGCTTCGTAATTGTTACAAATAAAAACAGTAATTTATGTCTTTTCATTCGTTAAAATATATTAAAGAGCTCTTTAAAGAGGGCCTGGGGTTAAAGGAATTACTGGAAGCATAGAATTAAATCATACAGTAATCTTTGAAACTCTGTCACAAATCCTGGAAGCAGGGGAAGATGAATCATTCTATTTGTTGTTATATTTAATATCAATACAGTGTCAAATAAATTGGTGATTATTTTATAATCTATTTTTGCCTCAGTATAAACATTTGTTTGACTTAGTTTATTACACATAGTCAAGTGCTTACTTTTAACATTAAGGTTCTCAAATTTGGTAGCATAATATTTCAAATTATTTTAAGCAAGGCTAGCTGATGTTGATGCTTT
>NW_012101798.1:3449172-3450199 GCF_000951045.1 Mandrillus leucophaeus
TCCTTCCTCTGTCACTGTGCTGATATCACTTCACAGTGATGTTTCTAAGTGTCTATACATAACTTTCAAATGCCAGGTTTTTGTTAGATACACAGTATATTTCATTATTACAACCACATGATTAAAATATGTGAATTATAGCAGAACATTTTATGAAACATAGAACTGTAATTTTATCTAGATTGTTGATATTCTAATTCTACAAAATTTTACTGAAAAATAAGGATAACTATGCAAGTGTTAAAAACATGCCTACTTAATCTACATAGTATCCAATAATAGCAGGAAAGTTAAATTTTACATTTTTACATATACAGATTAATTCATGGTAAATAGTTCATAGTTAAAATATTAGATATACATAGGCAGAAAAATAAATAATCTATTTTGGGAAATCAAATTCAAAGATCAGACAGGGACAATGACCAGAGATTTTGAATTTGTTCAAGAAATAGTTTATTGTCAAGACTTATTCTAATGTCTGAAGTTCCTAAATTGCATATGTTTGTTCTTGTTTGTTGAAGAGGATGAAGCACCAGTATTTCTCACATGCCCACATTTTTCACACCTAAACTCATATCAAGAACCTGGTAGGAAGCCATGGATTATTATTATTATTATTATTATTATTATTATTTGAGACGGAGTCTCACTCTGTTGCCCAGGCTGGAGTGGAGTGGTGCGATCTCGGCTCACTGCAAGCTCAGCCTTCCGGGTTCACGCCATTCTCCTGCCTCAGCCTCTCAAGTAGCTGGGACTACAGGCGCCCACCTTGCCTGGCTAATTTTTTGTATTTTTTAGTAGAGACGGGGTTTCACCGTGTTAGCCAGGATAGTCTTCATCTGCTGACCTTGTGATCCACCTGCCTCAGCCTCCCAAAGTGCTGGGATTACAGGCATGAGCCACCACGCCCAGCTCCATGGATTATTTCTTATATATGTCCTCTGTGTTATTGAGTTGTTAATCTGCGTTTTGGGGATATGCGCAATTTAACATGACATTGCTTAGAACTCTCATTCTTGCTAAT
>NW_012101798.1:3450900-3452068 GCF_000951045.1 Mandrillus leucophaeus
CCTCTTTCTCTTTCTCTCTCTCTGCCCCTTTCCTGATTCTTCTTTCATGCTTGTTGGCTTTCTTTTTCACTTGATTTTTGATGTTTTTATCATTGTTTTTATCATTAGTACTTTAATAATTATAAAATTCTACATCAGAACTTGATCTAAATTATCTCATTGATGCAAACAATCTTAATTCCAGATATTTTAAAATTACATTACCAAAACTACATGGAATTACTATATATTTAATGACTCTTATTTTCCACATTATAAAACTCTGAGATTATATATATTACTGGATAAGAAAAAGGAATTAACAGGTATTAAGCATATATTATGCCAAGCATGGTGCTAGACTTTCAAATATATTAACCAATTAATTCCTGAGATTGCAATGTTTTGAATGTTTGCAATCAGACCTTAGTGATGACCTTGAACAGCAGGATACAAATAACTCTCACATGCTTAGCATTCCAATAATGGAACACTAGGCATAAATGGATTTAATAATAGTAACTGATTTTTATTGTAATACTCAACCTCTTAAATAAAAAGAATGAGATCCCGCATTTGTTACAACATGGTTGAGTCTGGCGGACATTATGTTAGGCAAAATCAGCCAGGTGCAGAAAAGTAAATATTGCAAATATTATATGTGGAATCTAAAAAAATCAAATATACAGAGAAGACGAAAGGGTGTGTGTCAGGGAGTGAAGAGAGGTTGGTTAATTGCCACAAGCATACAGTTAGATAGGAGTAATCTGTAATGTTTAATAGCGGAGTAGGGTGACTGTAATTGACAGCAATGTATATGTGACAAAATATCACCTCTACCCCATAAACATGTATGAATATTATGTACTAATAATTTTTTAAAAAGCCAAAAGAAACAGGTGAACTTAACTTTAACAATGTATTTTTATTAACTCTGTAAATCTAAAATGTTGTCATTTAAACATAAAACCAGTGTAAATCATTATTAATTTTATATATGTTTTATTTTTACTATGTGTTCAATCTAATACATTTTGTTTTATAATGAAGAGTACATGTGAGTTTGGAGTAGCCCTATTTCAACAGCTCCTTTGCCGTATGTGAACGGTGGCTATGGCATTGCTCAGCACGGGTCACAAAAGAAAGATAAAGGAATAGACTGGTCATTTCAAGGTAATAGGAAGAATGA
>NW_012101798.1:3452118-3473841 GCF_000951045.1 Mandrillus leucophaeus
GAAAGGGTGTGTGTCAGGGAGTGAAGAGAGGTTGGTTAATTGCCACAAGCATACAGTTAGATAGGAGTAATCTGTAATGTTTAATAGCGGAGTAGGGTGACTGTAATTGACAGCAATGTATATGTGACAAAATATCACCTCTACCCCATAAACATGTATGAATATTATGTACTAATAATTTTTTAAAAAGCCAAAAGAAACAGGTGAACTTAACTTTAACAATGTATTTTTATTAACTCTGTAAATCTAAAATGTTGTCATTTAAACATAAAACCAGTGTAAATCATTATTAATTTTATATATGTTTTATTTTTACTATGTGTTCAATCTAATACATTTTGTTTTATAATGAAGAGTACATGTGAGTTTGGAGTAGCCCTATTTCAACAGCTCCTTTGCCGTATGTGAACGGTGGCTATGGCATTGCTCAGCACGGGTCACAAAAGAAAGATAAAGGAATAGACTGGTCATTTCAAGGTAATAGGAAGAATGAGAGAATAGAACATTGGCAGAGCACTTTAAAAGTACAGCAAAGGAGCACTTAGTCCAACCTGGAGCTCCAAGGATGCTTCTAGGGGAACATACGTGGGCTGGGTAAAGGCAGAATGGGGCCCATTCTCAGAGAGCCTTGTATGAGAAGCCAAGGAGTATAGATTGCATATACATGACCATCTGTAGCTTTACTATATCTTTTCACATACATTATTAGGTCATTTGGGAAAAGCATCAGCCCTTGTAGTAGGCAATTTGTGGCCAAAGTTGATTTTGTCTCCCCATTGTATTCCCTTCTTTTTCCACATCAACAGAAGTCCTGTATTATATGTGGCAATGAGTATAGTTAAAATCTGCACCTCCCATCCAGTCTTGCAAATAAAGATGGTAACTTAAATTGTTGGTTAGTGTTTCTGGAAATTTTCCTTAACAAGAAAGGGAGGCATGTCATTTATCCATTACCCCTTCTAGCTTCTTGCTGCTCAGCATGTAATGATTACTGGAGCTACAGCAACTACTTTGTGACTAAGAGGCACTCTAACGATGAAAAGTATGCTCTAAATAAATGAAAGAAGGATGCATGGTACCAGTGTCCATGTGACCGTTGGACTGCTATACCATCCCTGAACAGCCTAATTCTAGTCTTCTGGCAAGTGAGAGAAAAATAAGTTCCTGATTCATTATCAACCAAACAAATACACAGAGAAGAAACAGAGAGCGAAACATTGGTTACCAGGGGTGGGAAAGGGGAAGGAAATCAGAAGATATATGTCAGAGAGTATAAAGTAGTAGACAATTAAATTGAACAAATCTAGAGATCTAATGTACAACATGAGGACTATGGGTGATAAAATTGTACCATATTTGGGATTCATAGATTTTAGCTGTTCTTGCTGAAAACAACAAAAATTGGTAAACATGTGAGATGATATGTTAGTTCACTTCACTATAGTAAGTAGCCCTTTTACCATCTCTATATATTCCATAGCATCATGCTGTAGACCTTAAATGTATACAACATTTATTAAACAAATAAACAATGACAACCACCACAGGATATTGGTCCTACTATTAGCTTAGTTTTACATATTAGGAAATGGGGGCTTAAAATGTTATTTATTCTAGCATATACACAATATGGTTCTCATTTAGTTCTTTAAGCAAACCAATTGTTCATCATCATTATTTAAAATTAAGATTTAACAAAGTTTGAGGAGCATGTGGAACACTCGCTTTTTAAAGTAGCAAACCCAAGGTCACAAATAAAGTATTTGAATAAATATATGTATAAATTTTTTAAAAGTGCCTTTCCAGAGAAACATGATATAGACTTTAAATTTATGTATGACTACTTATGTTTTTCTTAAAGACCAAGGTTTTATCCTTTCTTCCAGTTAAAATAATATAGAAAATTTATTCAGTGAGCCTTTTCAAAGATATATTTTCAAAATATCCACCTTACTGTGATTTATGCAAAAATTTATATAAACCAAAGAAAGCTCCCTTTCTGCTTATGTGCTACATATCACAGAATATTCATTATGCAAATGAATATGTTGCACTTTCTTCTTCATCTGAAAGACAGTTTTACAATCTTTCTTGGTATGTATTGTTACAATGTGTGTTAAATTTGAGATATATTTTTCCAAACATTTCATATTGTTTGTAATGCACTAATGCAAATTATCATTTGAGAACGAGACTAAATATGTAGCAGTAACAAGTTTTACTTTCAGTTCTGCCTAAAGAAAAGTGAGAGGCTGGAATAATTATAACAGTCTACAAGGATAAGAACATCACTGATGAAGCTATCTTTATATAGATCTTATATTGTCATTTTAAATTCAAATATATATTTTTAATAAAAAATATTGTCTTTAATAAGTCATCATCATTAATATAGGTTGGATATTTGTTTATTGCAAATCTCATTCTGAAATGTAATCCCCAGTGTTGAAGGTGAGGCCAAGTGAGAGGTTTCTAGATAATGGGAGAGGACCCCTGATAAATGATGTAGTACCGTCCCCTTGGTGATGAGTGAGTCAATGTAAGATCTGGTTGTTTAAAAGTGTGTGGCACCTCCCCCTTCCCACTCTTGCTTTCTCTCTTGCCATGTGAAACACCTGCTCCTCTTTTGCCTTCCATCATAATTGTAGGCTTCCTGCAGCCTCCTAAGAAGCAGATGCTGGAGCCTTGCTTGCACAGCCTGCAAAACCATGAGTCAACTAAACTTATTTTATTTACAAATTGCCCAGCCTCAAATATTTCTTTATAGTAATGCAAACGTCCTATACAATCACCATAAAATAATTTACGTCATTTATAAAGTATTGGATATTTTAGTAAAATTAATTTTAATAACTATATTGTGTTTTGGATTTACTTTATGGGATTTTTAAATATAGACAATATAAGCTAAAATCCAAGCACACTTAATGTTTGCTATAGTCTCAATGTGTTTTCTCAAAATTTATATGTTGAAATTTAATTGCAAATATAATTGTATTAAGAGATGAAGACTAAAAGGGTGATTAAATCATGAAGGCATTGCTCTCATGCATGGAGTTAACGACCTTATAAAAAAGTCACTCATAGGTGGGAATTGAACAATGAGATCACTTGGACACAGGAAGGGGAGCATCACACACCAAGTCCTATTGTGGGGAGGGGGTAGGGGGGAGGGATAGCATTAGGAGATACACCTAATGTAAATGACGAGTTAATGGGTGCAGCACACCGACATGGCACATGTATACATATGTAACAAACCTGCACGTTGTGCACATGTACTCTATAACTTAAAGTATAATAATTTAAAAAAAGTTGCTAGGCAGCTCTTTCTCCCTTTTTGCCTTTCCAACAGGTGAAGACGCAGCAACAGTGTCATTTATGGAACAGAGATTTAGATTTCACCAGATACTGAATCTGCCTATGCTTTGATATGGGACATCACAATCTTCAAAACTGTATAAATAAGTTTATATTATTTATAACATACTCAGCCTAAGGTATTTGGTTATAGCTGCAGAAACAGACTCAGGCAATATTTTTCGTGTTTTAAGTATTCCTTACATTTTTTGAAGTTGCATAAAGCCACATTTGTATGTTTTTAAATTTTATCAAAATCATTAACGAAGATTCTAAGCATGTTGCTGTTTAAGCTGATGTTATTCTCTCTCACACACACACACACACACACACACACGTGCAAGCACAGACACGAATCTATGTTTAGGCGACCAGGTTGTTCTATCTAGAATATTTACTGAAACAGCTGTGTTTGAAGGCCTATGGAGTTAGATTTTGTATTTGTCCTAAAAGGAACATATACCTACCATTATCCTAAATAACCAAAGAGGATTGATGTCATTTCTCAGAAGAATGGCTGGAAAAAATTTAATTAACTCATTTTCAGAAATGCATTTCTGAAATGTCAATACCTGAGCATTTATTTCTTGAATAGACTGAAAAAAAATCTTTTGCCATAATACTTTTTTATGATAGTGACTCCAGTTTTCATGATAGCCTAAGAATTAATAATCTATTAAATAAAATGTTTTCATTTATTCCAGGAAGTCTAAGAATATTTTTGAATCCCCAAACGCCCACTGAACACTCCAGTTTTCTGAGGAGAAAGTGTTTTTTTTTTTTTTATTGTGTATTGAAAAGCACATAGATTTTTGTCTTCTTGTGAACAGCTTTTGTAAGTGTACTGAGAAAATAGAACTTGCAAAAACATTAAGGGACTTTTTATTATTTGAAGACATAGCTCATTTTGCCCAGGTGTGCTATCACAATAGATATATCAAACATGTGTACTGTACAAGTAGTACAATTTTATAGGAAAATAAAGCATTTTTAAAAAATTATTGGAATGGATGGTTCTAACTGTTGCCTTCTAATACAGCAGACTTTACCATATATAATAAAGAGGAAATATTCTTAAGAGTATCCTATTTATATGATTATTTACTTTTCTTTAATAATGAAAAAAGTAGATACATCATGAATAGATGTATAAAATTACGAAAACAGAGTTAAAATCCATGGTTTAGTCAGAGGTAGCATGAAGACGTCAAATAAAAATTATATTAAAATATATTCAAATGTGTACCTGTTCATTTTTTAGAAGTTTCTGATTTTTTGTTTGTTTGTTTTACTTGTCTTTTTCAATCTTTTAGAAAAATGAAATTAAAGAAACTAAACATATTCAAATTAATTTTTTCCTTCATGTCCTTATGTTATTATAATTACCCTACGTCTTTGGGAGTTTGATTAATTACTACCCTGGAAGCACGCTCCTTTCCTCTATTTAATAATTTAGGATTTTCTTAGCATTCATTCACTTTTCTATGCATTACTCAAATATTTATGAGTTAAGTCTTCACTATGTATGCTTTATCATCATGGTAAATTATGACCATCTTGAAACAAAAGCTCTTCTCATATTTTTAAATAACCATTAGTGGGTATCTCATATAATTATAATTAGTGATCTCAATACCATAAAAAAGTAAGAGAAAAATGAAATTGTTTCTAAGAATATAATTCTTAAACAACTGCATTACCACCATCAACCATAACAATACAACAGATATACTTGACCTTTATTTTACATGAGATATCATTTGATTTTTATGTTTTGCTCTAGAAATAATATTTGATTATAATTTAAGCGTAGTATGTAGTGTTTTGATTAGTGTCCTACTTGCTTCAGGTGAAATGAAAATAATATATACTCAGGTGAAAATTAGTTTAATGTAATAATCTCTTCTCTCTCCTTGGTATAAATTACCTGAAATTACATTAATTATAAGAAAGTCCATGAAGAACCTTTCCTATCTATTCTTTTCCATTCCCATCATTACCACAATTTTCTAGCTCCTATTAAGACTCATAAGGAAACAAAGTGGTGACAATTCTCTCAGAATGTAATGTTTGACCTCCAATTATTTTTATTCAAAACTCCAGCAAGAAGAATATTCTCATTTAATCATTGGGAAATGGGGTATAAAAGTTACATCTAAAGATAACGAAAAGGAGGGTAAAATTTAAAATTTTAGTTTATGTGTGAAACCATGATGAGCAAACCAATAAAAGTGTGTACACCTCAGAAATAGGCTATTCATCAAAAGAATCAAAGCCTAATAACAAATAGTTTAAACTAAGTTGGTCTAAGACTGCCTTTGTTTCTAGCCTTGCTGAAAGCCTAAAGTGAATTACAACCTCAATAGGAAATTGTAAAACAGAGCTTTGAATTATCTACATGATTTTCAATAAACAATATCTCTATATTGTCATCTAAATTACTAGGATTACACAAACACAGGTCTTTACTAAAATATACGAACAAAAAGTTGAAAAGCAGAAGAAACCAAATGAAAATGAAGATGATAAAATTATCAAACATGAATTTTAAAATCATCACGCATAATGTGCTCAAGAAGATGAAATGCAAGACTAAGAATGTGAGAATACAAAACCAGAAACTGTGAAAATAAGGCAAACAAATGTCCCAAAATTGAAAAATTTAATGACTGAAATTAAGAATTCAATGAATTAGTTTAAATGGTAATTAGAGGGAGTTTAAGGGAGAATTAGTGAACTGAAAAACAGCTCATAGCAATGTAAACACACTAAAACAAACAAAGGTTAAAAGGTGTAACCTAGTTAAAGAGAGTAAAAAAATTAAGCAACAAAATAACTTGTCAAAAGAAAATAACTGTCAACCTAGGATTCTTTTCCCATTAAGATATTCTTCAACACAAAGGTATATAAAATATGTTTTAATTTAAATTTTAACTATTTTTGGAGTAAAGCAGGTTCTTCACTATTTACTAGGCAATTTTTGAGTTGCAAAAATTATCTTTCTATACTTTCTACTGTACTTCCATGTTTTCTTTTGTATTTTCCCAGGTAATCTTTGCTGCCACAATCACACAGACATAAAGTGAAAGGGTAATTGTTTTCTTGCATCTGTTGTGAAAACCTTAGTAGTAAATAGTAACTGTTCCAAGTCTGTCAAATAGATTTATAAGATATTTTCACACAATAGAGTTTTGTTAGAATTTTTCTCTACACTAAATGACATAAAAATGATGTTATTCATGCAGGAGAAAAGTGATCTTTAGTGACAACTCAGGATAATAAGAAAAAAAAAAAACTAAAAATAGGGAGGTGGAAGCATGGAAGCGTATGTGTAGTAAAAATAAATATTGACTATGTAAAAGTAAAAATAATCATCTGTCAAGCTTAAATAGATAGAGAGTAAAAAAAAAATCTGATAATAATACCACAAAAAGCAAGAGGGGGTAAAATAAACGAAGATTCACTTTTAAATATCACTTTTAAAGTGATTGATAAATGAGAAGGTGGCTGAAATGCCTATAAACTAAGCAGAACTTAATTTAGAATCACACGAATAAGAGGAAATTTGTTTATTGAGGTAGTAGTAAAGCATGATATTATAATTGAGCTTATAATATCAAGAACAATATAATCTCTAGAGATACCACAATACTTGAAGGAAGACTTAACTAAATGCTAACAAAGGGAGATGCTGAAATCAAGATTATTAATCAGGAAGAAGTTCAATAATAGAGATAAAAATGAATGTAAGTGTAAAGCACAAACAAATGAATATGAGTAAATATATCAGCAATTACATTAAATATAATAACCAAATATAAAGACAAAAAGAGTTTATATTATTTAGTCAGTAAAAGAAACATCTAATTTACAGCAAAAATATATATCAGAAGAAATAATAACAAAACGGATCACTCAATAAACTTTCCAGTAGCCAATCATAACTTCCCAGAAAACGTGCTAGAAGTAATAACATCCCATTCACTATCAGATAGAAAACTTATAATATTCCTAAGAAATGTCCAGGATTATCATACAAAAATCTCTAAAATGGCATTCACCAAAATGTACAATGGAATATTCCAGATGCTACGTACATGACATTTAGTCTTCCAACAGACTAAATTTAGAAGCAGATATAGGAAGCATCAAAGACTTTTAAAAATCCCAAACAATGTAACTCTTATCACAGATTTTTTTGTCAATTCTGTTCATGTTTGTTTATTTTGGAGAATAATGTTATTTTTCTGATAACACATGTTAAATATGTTAATATGTAATGGACGCTTTAACTTTATTTCTAAATGAATTACTATGTTTTATATTTTACTATACATTACTATGTTTCATATTTCACAAGTTTTGACAAAGTGACTCCCTGTAGATAGATTGTAAAGGGGTCCTAAGACCAAAATGCTTGTTCTAAACATCTGCAAATAAAGGTAAAAGAAGATGTACTATTTCTATTGTAATATATACATGTTAAAACTATTACTTCTTCCAAAGCCAATCCGAAAGCTGAAAACTGGGTTTCATTGCTTTATTTTAGAAATATTCATGTTTATATTCAAATTTACATGTATGCCTATAGATTCGTGATTAAGATCATTTCCAACTTGATCATTTGAGATTCTTACGCATTAAAGAAGCTGAAATATAACATCAGAAGAGATACATTAGTATGAACACACTAAATAATTCTACAGCCTTAAAACTGGCATTCCAATATGTCAGGAAAAATAAAGGGGTGGGGTGCGCAGGGAATTAAGGGAGGCTGAAGAGGATAAGTTGCAGAAGACTTAAAAAATCTCACTTAATCTGAAAATTATTCAATTTGCATGTTGTGATGATTAATACTGAGTGTCAACTTGACTGGATTGAAGGATACAAAGTATTGATCCTGGGTGTGTCTGTGAGGGTGTTATCAAAGGATATTAACATTTGAGTCAGTGGACTTGGAAAGGCAGACCCACCCTTAATCTGGTGGGCACAAATTCATCAGCTGCCAGTGAATACAAAGCAAGCAGAAAAACATGAAAAGGAGAGACTGGCCTAGCCTCCCAGCCTACGTCTATCTCCCACACTGGATGCTTCCTGGCCTACAACATTGGACTCCAAGGTCTTCAGTTTTGGGACTCGAACTGACTCTCCTGCACCACAGCTTGCAGATAGCCTATTGTGAGACCTTGTGATCATGTAAGTTAATATTTAATAAGCCTATATATATATACTATCAGTTCTGTCCCTCTAGAGAACCCTGACTAATAACACATGTAGTCAAATAAAGCATTATGATCAATTTGAAGAAACAATGCAGTGACAAATCCATTAAGAGGCATACATTTTGAAACTTCTATAATGTTCTTAGTAAAGAATTCAGATAGTAAGTCCGGATTAACCTTGAAAGTCGTATGTTGTAAAGGAGATTTTATTCTGATTAAGACAGTTGGATTACCTAACCTTTAAGGGTCCTTTCAACCAAAATATTTAGTCTTTCCACATTTGCCTCACCAGCGCTGTTCTGATTTCACAATACAGTTTCTTTAGACATGATTTTTTTGTCCTTTTAAATGGTTAAATGTATACTAGGAAAATAAAACTATTAAACGTAACTCGAGTGAAAGTTTTGGTTTATATACAAGGAGCGTAGGGATGGGGAAAATTTAATTATCTAGTAAAGCACACCCTCAAAAAAAGTTTGCTTGAAATTAGCAATTAAAACCTGATAATACCGAAGATCCAAAAAAAAAAAGTTATCAGTCATTTATATAAGGTTTCAAGAACTACCATATAAAATACACTTGGGAATACTTTGCATAATAAAGAATTGAGTATTAGAGCTTCAGAAAGTCTCCTTAACATGTTGCTGTCAACTAAGCTTCATTTTTGATACCGACTAAAAAATGTAAAAAAGCTAAATAGAAACTGTCACATTTGAGATGTCATAAAAAATAAAAACTTGCTGTAACTACAAACTTTTATAAACTCTATTTTCCATTTGGAGAGAAGTTAAAGTCATAATTGTCACTATTTCAACCACCACTACCTTTTAACATAACGATTTCTGAGACATCATATTCTAAATTGCTTAATCAAAGTGTTCATGAGGGACAAAACTAATCAATGATTGATACTGGCTTTAAGTTTTTTCACTGGCTACTGCACAGTTTATAATTAGTTCATTGCTATTTAATATAGTTTGCTTTTTATATTTTAGCAATTTACATTATTTATTGTCTATCACATGCACTGAAATGTAAATCTTATAAGAGCTGAGATTGTGTCTACTTTGATCATAGCTGTATTCTCAGTAGCTATAACTCAGCCTTGCTAAGGTAGATGCTCAAGAAATATTATTGAATAGAGTAAATGAATCATTCCTAGACTGGAAGTTATACATTAAACATCCAAGCACCCAACTCTTCCTTAAACAAATATTCACTCAGCCTCTAATGTTTATTCATCATCGCATAGCACTGTACACTGATAAGGAGCTAGAAATAAATGAAAGGACTTGCAGTCACATCAAAATATCATTATTAAAATCTTAAGAAATGTTTCCACTATATGTCAAGGAAAAAAATCTTAATTTTTGCTATATAAATACATATTGCTATAAAAATATTTATTTTTTGCTTTTAAAATAGAATTCCTTTTTGGATTGATAGATGCTTTCTATGTTCCCAAAAGATATACTGCCTGATGGTGACAAAATTTATTAAACAATTCAATTGTAATATGGATCTCTTTTAACATTTTAATAATGGCTAAGAGTCAGATTTTTTAAATCACAGAACTATAACAATTGTTGATATTATTATACTTAAAAATAGTTTTATAGTATTTAGACTAATAATATATTGATATTAAAATAATGTAAATTACTCTTTCCATAAAAAATTGTTTGCATGCTTCTGAAAGTTGGCAAATGTGACAAAATTAAAAACTGTTAAGTCAGTATAAGCAAGAAAAAAAATTGTTAAAGGTACATAAAAATACATAAAATAATATGGAATATGTGTGCTTCTCACATCTCTTCTACAAAAGTAAAACTTACAAATTAAGCTATTTTAAAGCAAATTAAATCAAGGCATATATGTCAAATTTTTTATGATTCTCTGAAATAAAATTTTGCTTACTTTTCTTATTTTTTTGTACAGTGTAGTAGAAAGACGCCTTTAGAGCAAAATGGACGTGAGCTAAAATCTCAACTCTGCCATTTATAACTATGAAGATCTAAGGCAAAATCAGTAATTTTATGGTCTTCAGTTTGCTAATCAGTAAAAACTGATGATGTTTCATGAGCTAAAGAATATAAAGCACTCATCTGAATACCCGACTATGGTTAAGTCTAATAAATGTGATATATTGTGGATCATATGGTCAGTATTCACAAATGACAATTATATTTCTCTTCTATAGTCCTAATTTTTTCTCTTCCATTATTTATAAAACAAAGAAATGAAGATCTTTACACAATATGATATCAGATCTAAGATTAAAATAAATGATGAAATTTGAAAGAAATTTTTGGAGAAATTATGGATATTTCATGTAACTAACAGAAAAGAACTTCGTATTTCTTAATCTCTTCATTCATGTAGTCATCTGATTCATTAAACATTTATTCAGCTTTTGCCTATTGAATGTTTATTGAATGTTTATATTGTTCAAAGTAATATTCCTGGGCTTGAAGGTATTGTCATGAACAAAAAATACTTGCTCCTGGCCTCATGACACACTGTTTACTGAAAAAGAAGGTAATTAAATCAGATCTTAAAAATCATTTATCATAACCTAGGTCACTTTCTACATGAGCAGAGTACAGGGAGAGAGAAATCTAGATTTGCAAGACATGACTTTCCTGGGTAATCATCAAAGTATATGTGATCCATCAATATTCCTGGAAGGCATTAATTTTTAGGATTTAGAAACAAGTAATTCAACTTTCTGAAATTATATTCTTCATGTTCCCCAACATATTTTTACATTTTAATAATCATAAATGGCCAAAATAATAATAGTACATTATATTTTTGTAATAGTTATCCTAAAAGTTTCAGAAATTGACCGGGCACAGTGGCTCATGCCTGTAATTCCAGCATTTTAGGAGGCGAGGAGGGCAGATCACCTGAGATCGGGATTTTGAGACCATCCTGGACAATGTGGTGAAACCCGTCTCCACTAAAAATACAAAAAAAAAAAAAAAATTAGCCAGGTGTGGTAACACATGCCTATAATCCCAGCTACTCGGGAGGCTGAGGCAGAAGAATCACCTGAACCCAGGGGAAGGAGGTTACAGTGAACCAAGATTGTGCCACTGCACTCCAGCCTGGGCGACAGAGTGAGACTCTGCTCTCCCACCAAAAAAAAAGTTTTCAGAAATTCTCTTCAAATATATAAGTATATATACACATTAAATTTGTATTAAATAATATATTTAACATTTAACAATTAATATAGTGCATATGTAAAATAAATATGTGCTTAAATACTATATTTATACATGCATATTCCATAGAATACATGTTTGGCTTAGTATCACTGTCAACTAAAATGTCACAAGATGATTATTCATTGCAATAATAGTAAAATAATCTCTACTTGATACAGACATTAACAGAAAATAGAAATGAAAGGAACTATAACACTAATAAATGTCAAAACAAGATCATTTACAAATTGGAAGATATTGTCACAAGTGTTTAATACTGAAAAGTTATTATTACTGAAGAAAAAAAGAATAAAATAAAGTTAAAACACCTAGAGTCTTAAAGCATTAATTGCCCTATCGGAGAATCCTCATCTTGGTGTCATGAAAAATATTGTAGAGATAGATAAATGTCTTTCAGTTTGCTTTGACCTTGGTTGAATGGTAGAGTGTATTAGAAAGCATATTCAATCTGAATGTTAGAATATATGTTGTTTCAGAAAGGCTTATTTCATTAATTTAATGATGAATATTTCAGTTGTGCTGGTAAGACTGATAATGTCTTTTGCCAATTAAGATTTTAGTTGAATTGTGTGCTGAAATATTTACGCAAGAACATTCACATCTTTATATTTCCACTGTTTTATTACTTACAAAAGCCCTAGCCTATAGTGATCAGTCAAATATTGGAAAATACAGTGAACATTGGTAGGTAGAAATTTTAAAAGTTAGTATTTTAATTGTATAGCAGATTAACAGCATTCCACAGAATCATGTGTCAGATCTATCAATGTTAAAATCTATCTTGCTTCCCAATATTTTTTCTTGTTAGCTACTCAAAAGATTTATGCAAAATATACACTTTACAATATTATTATTTTTATTTGCAAATATGACTCATTGTTAGCAACAGGGATAGCTACACACATACATTTATGGTAATAGCTACAGGAAAGACTGACTGATTATTGTGATTGCTTCTCCCTTATATGTTCATTTCCTGCTTCACCAAAAATGTTGACCATAACTTGCAACTCCACATGCCAGCAGTTATTTCTCATTCTTCCATTCTACTTAACATCATGAGATATCTTAGGACTAGTACTGTATATATATATTAATAAGTTTTGACTCTTGCTTAGAGAAGTATAATATTTATTTCCCTGTATTTTCAAATTCTGAACTATTTTTTCCTCTAGATTCAGCCTTAAGTCTGGTTCTCCAGACTTCTGTACAATTTTATTAGCATCTGTTCTAGGTCAACACATTTCAGTCAGTCATTTTGTCTGATCTAAAACTTGAGAATCCTCTAATGGATGTAAACATAATGCTATCTTTGTAGATGACAAAAGTTTTCCAGGAAAAGGTGACATCTAAATTGATGAGACAAAATTGACCACCTAAAAAGTGTTTTCATAGTAAGGATTATTTATCTTATAACAAATGTAAATATCAAAGCAATTATAATTTGCTGAGCCTATAATATGAGAGTCACTTCCTATCTAGATAATTACATGCAGAGTAGGCATTAGTTTTTATAGGAAAAAAATTAAAATATAGGAGAATTTTGAGTCAATTTAGGTCATTTTTAGCAAAGATTTTCCCAAAATCTCAAGAAAAGCATTTTTTCAGATATTCTTTAGATATAGGCAGAAGGTTAAACATTATTGTATAAGTTATCCTAAAGTATTTAATAATTACCAAAATACACACACAATTGTAGTTACTGCATCTATTATTTTCGTCTAAATTTGCCATGATGACAGCAAAATAAAAATGTATTACACTGTTCATTCCCCTTAATAGTATGAAGTCTTCAAAAATTAAATTGAGGGAATTATTAACTATGCATTCATTCTTTTAACATTTTAGATAACTTTTGCTAAAGGTCTAGCCATTATATACATCCTATATTTAATCACAACTGTTCTAAAGTGTCAAGCATGAAACAAAGGTGAAGATCTATACTTTTCTCTTGTGAACAACGGCAATTTCAACTAGCAATACTTATTGAGTAGAAGTTGTAAATACTGTTATTTAGTGGGCATCAGTCAAATACAGCATGTCATATTTGATTTTTGCTTATATATGTGCTCTATAAGTATTTAAACAGCATTATTTTTAAAGATGAAAGTATCTCTAGCAAAACTGAATATTAAATAGCCACAGATAACTCCTACAACTTTTAATGTACAATTAGTTATAAGTAAGAAGGTTTGGCGATTCAGGTAACCAAGGAGATTGGTTTGTATAAACCAGGATTAAGCTCTTGAATATAAAATTTGCAAACTTTTTTCTAACATGGGTGCTCATATCTTTGCCAGAACACAACAGAAGATATTTGTAGAATAAAATTCAATACTGCATTTTGATTCATCATCTATTTTAAGGTATATCACTTCCAACATGGTCACATATATTTTTAATATTCTTAAAAATATTTACGATTTTTCTTAGTAAAACTTACCTTCTAAAAGGAAATGAAAAATTTCGTGGTTATTTTTCACGAAAAAAAAACCTCCAAAAGACAATAGCCTTTGATGTATAGTGTATATAAACTTAATTGATCAATAGGCAGACAGCTCTGTATAAAAGCTTGTGGCAAATACTCTATAAATGACAGGACAAAGGAAATGTGGTGTTTTATCTTTGTTTCCCTGCACTACAAGAACTGCCTGAAGGAAAAAAGAGACATAAGTTACAGTATTTTTGAGTGCTCAATAAATAACTTACATGCAAATGAGTAAGGTCAAAAGAGCAAGGAAGAGAAAAAGAGAGAATGAGAGAATCTTATAAACACCAAACACAAGTCTAATTTTTAAGATGATGGTGAAAAACTTGTGACTTCGAGTATCTTCTAACCAATAATTTAGGTATCTGTTTTCAAGATAATTAACACCTATTAGGAAAGATTTAAAGTAGTCTTGAATTGCTACAGGCTTTTGATTAACTACTCAATGATAAAGGACACCTGTCAGATGATGGTGTTCCACAAGCACACCATTTTTTATTCCAGTGACACAAAGAATAATTGCAGGGATATTGGAAAAGGGCAATTTAATTATGATCCCTAGGCTACATAAAAGATTATAACACTGCCAATGTTTCTGGATATTAAATACTACCCAATTCAGAAAAAAAAAAATCTAGGAATCTGTGGAGTTTTGATACACTTTATTAATTGCCAGGTAAGATTTTATGAATCTGGAATTTTAACCTTTTTTTTCAAATATCTGAAATGAGTTGTTTCAAGACTGATTGTTTCCTAAGTTTCTTTCTTCACTTAACTACTCTATTGTGTTACTACAAATAGGTAAAGCCAAGGGATTTATGTGTAT
This sequence comes from Mandrillus leucophaeus, assembly GCF_000951045.1. Classification (NCBI taxonomy): domain Eukaryota; kingdom Metazoa; phylum Chordata; class Mammalia; order Primates; family Cercopithecidae; genus Mandrillus; species Mandrillus leucophaeus. The sequence goes on from NW_012101798.1 coordinate 3,467,248, forward strand.
GCACCGCCCTTTAGTTCTATACTTGTCATTAAATGAAAAATAAATAGCAGTAAATTAAGGAACTTCATCAGATAACAAGAATACTACTGTGAAATTAAATATTTCCATGAAATAGAGGGTAGAGTTTTTATTATGTAAATATGTAACTATTTTTTAGCTTTGAAATTATAAGTTATTTTTCCTTTCTTTTATGTGGGGAGGAAATAAAGACTATGCCATTAAGACTATGTGCCACATTGGTGCTGGAGAGGATGTGGAGAATTAGGAACACTTTTACACTGGTGGTGGGATTGTAAACTAGTTCAACCATTATGGAAAACAGTATGGTGATTCCTCAAGGATCTAGAACTAGATGTACCGTATGACCCAGCCATTCCATTACTGGGTATATACCCAAAGGATTAGAAATCATGCTGCTATAAAGACACATGCACACGTATGTTTATTGCGGCACTATTCACAATAGCAAAGACTTGGAATCAACCCAAATGTCCATCAGTGACAGACTGGATTAAGAAAATGTGGCACATATACACCATGGAATACTATGCAGCCATAAAAAAGGATGAGTTTGTGTCCTTTGTAGGGACATGGATGTAGCTGGAAACCATCATTCTTAGCAAACTATCACAAGAACAGAAAACCAAACACCACATGTTCTCACTCATAGGTGGGAACTGAACAATGAGATCACTTGGACTCGGGAAGGGGAACATCACACACTGGGGCCTATCATGGGGAAGGGGGAGGGGGGAGGGATTGCATTGGGAATAAAGGTGTAGAAAAGGTTAAAAAAAAAAAAAAGACTATGTGCCACATTTTACAACATTTTATTTGACCATAAATATATGTTTTATTATAATATATATTTAATAGAATATTAAGTAGTTATATATATGTGTTATTATGAGGAACAGGAAAGTTAGAATAATAAAAATATAGTAATCTTCAGGATTGATTGATAACTTGTTTCCAAAATAAAAAACAAAAGACGCAATAAAAAAATGCTATTAAAAAGTTCATTTAATGTTCATTTAGTTAAATGAACTATTTAAGAAATGTTGAAATAGCTATATTGATTGCGCTCAGTGTTCCTAGCATCCTTTTGCCAAAACAAAAATTCTTATATAATTCCAAGAAGGAAAGGAATGGTTACAAAGAATACTAAAATTTCAGGTTAAGTCTATTGCCTAAGTATATTGAATGCTGCACGATGAGCACATATTTGAACACATGGATATTTACATTTTAATGTTTAAAATGTTTGGAATTTACTAGTGAAAAGATATATTAATTTTGGTGTTGTGATTGAACTGTTTTCATACTTCAATTTTGGTGGTGAGAACATGAAAAAACATGTAAAATCATACAATTGAACAATAACAGGGTGAATCATAATGTCTAAATAAAAATGTATAAAATGTGGAGAAAGTAAGGGTATGAACGTTTACTTGACTGAGAAATAATTAAAAACCACTTTTGAGTCTTCCATCTTTAAAATACTATAGATGATATGCCTCAAAGCTCAAACTATTGACTTACAGTATATTATGTGATTATTTTAAATATTTATATATTAAGTATACTTTGTATGATTTTTCCTTAAATTCCAATATGTTTCTTTTTAATGAATTAAAATATTAAAATTAGGAACTGTTTCTAGCTATCAATCATATTCAACTAATCTGTCTCAGAATAATGTGACATTATTATGCTGTTAATTATTGGAATTCTGTAGTATATTATTCAATTTCAGGTAAAAATTATCTCAAACTTACAAAAAGTACAGTTCAAGAACTTTCAAAAAATGTATGAACCATTCAAAAATAAATTCCTAATGTTTTCTTATATATTTTTGTATATAATTTCCAATATTTTGCCTCAATATTTTTGTATATAATTTCCACAACAAAAATGTTACATAGCTACAACAAAAATATACACAATGTTAAAACTGTATTTTTAAATTTTATTTATTTTTATGTTTTGAGACAGGATCTCACTCTATTGCCCAGGCTGAAGTGCAGTGCTCCATCTGTGCTCTTTGCAGCCTCCACCTCCTGGCTCAAATGATTCTCCAACCTCAGCCACTCAAGCAGCTAGGACTACAGGCATGACACCACATTAATTTAAAAAGAAAAGAAAAGAATTGTAGAGTCTGGGGTCTCACTACGTTGACAGGGTCTGGTCTTGAACTCCTGGGCTCAAGGAATCCTCCTTCCTCAGCCTTTCAAGTCCTGAGATTATGGACACAAGTCATTGCACCTAGCGTTTTAAAATTTTGTTACTACTATCTATCTACTCCTTAGACTCTACTTCTATAAGTATTCAAGTTTCACCAATTTTCTAAAATATATACCTTTTGGATAAATGATCTGTATTATTATCTAGTATTATGCATATCATGCATTGAATTTGTTGTTATATCTTATAAGTTTCTATCATTTTGATCTTCTGCCTTGATTGTGAAGATCTTGACAGTTTTTGCCAATTATTTTGCATAATGTCCTCCAATCTGTGTTTCTTTGATATTTTTTGTTTAGATTATTTTCAGGCATCTTTGGCAGGAATATCAGAGAAGTGATGCTATGTTCTTTATCAGGTGATTGTCCCCATGTTAATTCTAGTTACCAAGCCTGAGCTTGTATATAGGAGAAGTTTCAGTCTATATTTGATGTAACATCCTGTTTTGGCTAGGCCAGACCATCACGCTCTGGCATGGAAGCACTCACCGCCTTCTTCTGAGCTAATGTGGCCCCACTTTCTCCACTACAGTAGCGTAAGGCTCTACCTTATTCATCCTCTCCTAGTGGCTTTGGACTGATTTTTTCAGGAAGGAAAAGGAGAAAGAAAGAGAAAAGAGAAATTTAAAACATTTTTAAATTGCTAATGAGGTTTAATCTACATATAATAAAATTTACTAATTTTAAATACAAATTTCCATGAGTTTACGCAAATAAGTCCAGTTGTGTAATCAGCACCCGATATAGATGTAAACTGTTTTCAGCACCCCGACATATTCTCTTGTGCCTTCTGCAGTTGATGCCCCCTCTCTAGCCCCAGTCTCATGATGAAATTGGCCTGCTTTCTGTCACTGTATTTTTGCCTTGAAGTTGCATATACAAGGAATTATAATATACAATCTAATATGACTAACTCAGTCAATGGGAAGGATGTTGCTGAGATTCATTTATGTTTTTGTAAATATCCCTAGCATTTCTTTGTTATTCATTCACCATTATTTATCTATTCACCAGTTCATAGATATTCCAAGATTTGTTACATTTTGATGAATGTTGCTATCAACCTGTGTACGTAAATTGTTACGTAAATATATTTTCATTTTACTTACGGTAAGTGCATATTAAAACTTTATAAACAACAGTCAAACTGTTTTCCAAAGCAAAGCTGTAGTACAATTTTAGATTTGAACCAACAATGAACAAATGTTCTAAATGTTTCACAGACTCAGCAATAATTGGCATTGTTGTTCTTTTATGTTTTAGCTATTCCTCTATGTGTGTAGAGATGTTTTATTGAGCTTCTAATTTGCATTTCATGAAGCTTTCAAAGAAGTAAAATAAGGCCATAGAATAGAATTTCATCTGTATAAAATAATACAGGTTTAAAAAAATTACTTTCTCTCTTCCATAAATCGTGCTTTTACTAGCTTCAAACATGCTGTGTTTTTTTTTAACTTAGACATTTGTGATCAGTAAGTTGTTGTATACTCATAGCTAAAATAAGTTCAATTGATTGTATTATTAAGTGGAATATATTAAATGGTCCTGCATTCTTAGACTAATATGGGCAAAGAGAATTTGACATTGCATCATCCTAATATATAATGATAATTAAATGTTACATAATAATTTAATTAATTAATTGCTTTAATAGATGAAAGAACATCATTTCTGTTCAAAATATTTTAAAGCCTATGTGTTTATAAAAATAAACATTTCACACATGGCCAATTGTAGGTTCAAGAGATCAAGCATACATGGGAGGAGATGACATATAAAAAAGGGAATTGCCATTATATGGGATGTAGATATATGGGAGCTAGGAGTAAAGATAATTCCAAATGTAGGTAAGCAGGGTCATAACAGGAAATTTGTGATTCTTCAGTAAAAACTAACAAAACATACTAATCAGAAGATAGATAGTATAACATGAGTTTATATTCTTTCAATGTATGTTGTGGGTTCAAATTACCAGTGGCCCACCCATAAGAGATCATAATTGTATTGGATACAATAAAACGACCACTTGAAAAGCCATTCTTCATTGTCCTTTGTAGTGCCTTCCATAAGACTAACTTCTGTCTAATGGATGTAAATTAAAATTTTGGGTAGAACATTCATAAAAGATTCTTAAAGCAGGTAAGTTAGGAGTCAATGTTAGCTGTCAGTCTGTGCATACATTTTCTTTATTGCCTTTTTCTCTCCTATTTTCTCATTACCTAAAATATTATTGTTATAACTGGAGCCATCTTGGGACTATGCAGACGTAAGCATAGAATAAGGACTAAGAAGAGAGTCTGTATTCTTGATGACACTAACATGGTTTAATACTAACTCTGGCCAACTCATCTGTATGTTTCTTCTTATGTGATGAAATTAGAAGCTCTCATTTTTTAAGGCCACACTTTTTTAAATTCCTGTTATCAAAAGTCACATGCAATTTTTGGCAATTTGTTTATGTATGTATGTATGTATGTATTTATTTATTTATTTTTGAGACGGAGTCTTGCTCTGTCTTGCCCAGGCAGGAGTTCAGTGGTACGATCTTGGCTCACTGCAGCCTCCACAGTGCTGGGTTCAAGCATTTCTCCTGTCTCAGCCTCCCGAGTAGCTGGGACTACAAGTGTGTGCCACCTTACATGACTAATTGTGTATTTTTAGTAGAGACGGTGTTTCACTATATTGGCTAGGCTGGTCTTGAACTCCCGACCTCAGATGATCCACCTGCCTAGGCCTCCCAAAGTAGTTGGATTACGTGTGTTAGCCACCACACCTGGCCAATTTTTGGTTGTTATTAATATAAAATTCAAATTTTATCTTTAATTATATATTCTAAAATACATTTTCCTTAAAAAATAAAATAACAACTAACATCCCCTTGACAAAACACTAGTTTACATTAGTAATGAAGTCTATTTTAGGAGATATTATTTGATACTTTAATATTGGGTATTAAATATTGCAACAATATTTTTCAAGTACTACTTAATAAAATTTTCCTGAAACATTAAATGCATAGTAGTTATATGTTGCTACAAAAGTGTGCTCTGTATGTGTGTGTGTGTGTTATTTTTAGTGTGCTAAACCAGTATAATTGTGGTATGGATACATAATTTTTTGGGTTATCTATGTAATTGTAGTAGTGTTAAATTAATATATACATTCGAAAATCTCTTTAAATATAAACTTGTATAAGAATGGTGAATTGAATTTCATGTAACTTATACTTCATTTAAGCTGCTTACAGCATCTCATGTGATTCTTATGAAATATTTGACATTGAGTCAGTAACAGATTTCCTTTAGGGTTGAGTGGACTCCACTCATAACTGAAAGATTTGTGCTAGCAATTCTGCATATCACAGGCAGTGTTCAGTGCTTTTGAACTTGTGTGAGCATTGCATGAATGCATTGCTTTTCCTGGGATTTTAGAAAGAAGAAAACCTTTCCAAACAATAACACTATACATTTTTATCAGCTTGCTTAGTTAGAGGAATAATCTGACACAATTTATTTTCATTTCGCATCTGTCAAGGTAAAGTGCATGCTGCAAGACAAGAAAAGAAGGAACAGAAATTTCCCTGGATTAATAGGCATGACATATGTGCAAATAGGTAGATAAAATGATTTGCAAAAACAGACTAAAAAGGAAGAAAGGTAAAAATGTAAAAGTTAGAACTAATGTTATCAACCCAATCTGTTACCTGAGCTCACAAGTTAAACATAGTATTGTAATGTCAGCATTTCTCCAGGAAAGTAGAACGCTATAAATATCTACTGCATGGAAGTGATATTTGACCTATAAAATACCACAAACCCAACAGTACTTGCTGCTGAAATTAGATAATCATTGTCTGTAAAGTGGCAGACTTTCTTTAGAGTGTAGAATGAGAAGAGAAGTAAGCCCCATGTAAAATGCCAATAAAATATGTTATGAATTTTCTAGTTTGGACGGACACATTTTGTTCATTATACGTTTTCAAGAATTGTCACATTTATCCTTGCCTCCTAAGCACTGTCTAATCACAGAAATTGTGATTTTTAAATTCCAAACTGTACTAAAACTCTAGTTGGATAGTGTAATTCTATAAAATGTGTAATTCTGAGTGATTAAAAAGAACTATTATTTCCAATTTTGAAGCATGTGTTCTGTTTATGTTTCAGTGTTAAAGACTTAGAAGTGTTTAAAATACTACAAAACACAACTTACAGAATATTTGGAAATTAATAGTCTTATTATCATTTTGGTTTTGTTTGTACATGATTTGTGGGGTGTGGCTGATTAGAGTATTTTCTCCATTGCAGAAGGAGTTTTTGATTTCTTTTCTGTATAGAAATACTTTTTCACAATT
>NW_012101798.1:3473891-3476309 GCF_000951045.1 Mandrillus leucophaeus
CTAGTTTGCATTAGTAATGAAGTCTATTTTAGGAGATATTATTTGATACTTTAATATTGGGTATTAAATATTGCAACAATATTTTTCAAGTACTACTTAATAAAATTTTCCTGAAACATTAAATGCATAGTAGTTATATGTTGCTACAAAAGTGTGCTCTGTATGTGTGTGTGTGTGTTATTTTTAGTGTGCTAAACCAGTATAATTGTGGTATGGATACATAATTTTTTGGGTTATCTATGTAATTGTAGTAGTGTTAAATTAATATATACATTCGAAAATCTCTTTAAATATAAACTTGTATAAGAATGGTGAATTGAATTTCATGTAACTTATACTTCATTTAAGCTGCTTACAGCATCTCATGTGATTCTTATGAAATATTTGACATTGAGTCAGTAACAGATTTCCTTTAGGGTTGAGTGGACTCCACTCATAACTGAAAGATTTGTGCTAGCAATTCTGCATATCACAGGCAGTGTTCAGTGCTTTTGAACTTGTGTGAGCATTGCATGAATGCATTGCTTTTCCTGGGATTTTAGAAAGAAGAAAACCTTTCCAAACAATAACACTATACATTTTTATCAGCTTGCTTAGTTAGAGGAATAATCTGACACAATTTATTTTCATTTCGCATCTGTCAAGGTAAAGTGCATGCTGCAAGACAAGAAAAGAAGGAACAGAAATTTCCCTGGATTAATAGGCATGACATATGTGCAAATAGGTAGATAAAATGATTTGCAAAAACAGACTAAAAAGGAAGAAAGGTAAAAATGTAAAAGTTAGAACTAATGTTATCAACCCAATCTGTTACCTGAGCTCACAAGTTAAACATAGTATTGTAATGTCAGCATTTCTCCAGGAAAGTAGAACGCTATAAATATCTACTGCATGGAAGTGATATTTGACCTATAAAATACCACAAACCCAACAGTACTTGCTGCTGAAATTAGATAATCATTGTCTGTAAAGTGGCAGACTTTCTTTAGAGTGTAGAATGAGAAGAGAAGTAAGCCCCATGTAAAATGCCAATAAAATATGTTATGAATTTTCTAGTTTGGACGGACACATTTTGTTCATTATACGTTTTCAAGAATCGTCACATTTATCCTTGCCTCCTAAGCACTGTCTAATCACAGAAATTGTGATTTTTAAATTCCAAACTGTACTAAAACTCTAGTTGGATAGTGTAATTCTATAAAATGTGTAATTCTGAGTGATTAAAAAGAACTATTATTTCCAATTTTGAAGCATGTGTTCTGTTTATGTTTCAGTGTTAAAGACTTAGAAGTGTTTAAAATACTACAAAACACAACTTACAGAATATTTGGAAATTAATAGTCTTATTATCATTTTGGTTTTGTTTGTACATGATTTGTGGGGTGTGGCTGATTAGAGTATTTTCTCCATTGCAGAAGGAGTTTTTGATTTCTTTTCTGTATAGAAATACTTTTTCACAATTGTTACAACACATGATAACATTTTCTTTATGTATCACTCTAAGAGCAACAGGTTTATTAATTCTCAAATGAATCCCTGCTGATTCTCTGTACTACTACTGTGACTGCTGCTGCCGTAACATCTGATTTTAATTTATTTTAGTTCCATTCACTTACAAATATATATTTTAGCCATGTATATTTTAACAAATGTTCACTTCCCTAAATTCTTTAGTATTTTTTATGAAATAACATTTTACAATTAAAAACAAAATTTAAAATAACATTTTAAAAGTGTCGTAAGTCCATCATGGATAGCAATATAAATAGGGTAACATTCTGTTTTTTATTGATAAAATTATTGGTATACGTACAGAAAGAGTAAATGGTAAAATAAAAATTATTCTAAATGCCAAAGCTCAGAAAAAAACGCTCTTCATATTTGATTATAATGTTTTTATGTTTTTATAATAAAATTTATCAAGTAGGTTTATTTTGTTCGTAATAAATTCAAACCTGAATTTCTTTTTTGGAAAATATATTAAGAACCAGTAACAAAATCATTTTAATAGTTATGCTTTATTCTACCTTATGCATTAAGTAGTTTAAATACTTTGCTATGAAACCAGTTTTTTCTATGTTTTCAATAACGTAAAAATATCCACTATAAATTTTTACTTGACTATTAATTATTCCACATAAATTCCTAGAAGCTAAATATTCAGGTCATAGGGTAGATACTTTAATATAGATTTGACAAAATAGAATCATGTTGCCTGCTAGATAATCTGTACATTTTAATCTTTCTCTACCATTGTCTGATCGTGTTCATTGTTCCACATTCTTACCAATATTGGGCCCTATCACTTTCTGCTGAATAGACAAAACAACAACAAGAAGTTCCTAATTTTCATTTTAATGAATTCTAAATAATACAATTATTAATATATTATTTATATATATTCATTAATAATATATT
>NW_012101798.1:3476464-3511133 GCF_000951045.1 Mandrillus leucophaeus
AGCCTCCCGAGTAGCTGGGACTACAGGCACCCGTCACCTCGCCCAGCTAGTTTTTTGTATTTTTTAGTAGAGACGGGGTTTCACCGTGTTGGCCAGGATGGTCTCGATCTCCTGACCTCGTGATCCGCCCGTCTCGGCCTCCCAAAGTGCTGGCATTACAGGCGTGAGCAACTGCGCCCAGCTCATGTTTCCCTTAATTAGCTACCAAATAAAATTCTGGTCACCTCTGTTCATGCATGTGCTAATTTGTTTTTCTTTGTGATTTTAAGGTTTCTCTGTAAAACAATAATATAGACAATTGACTTTAATATCAATTTTCAATATTTTTCCTAGTTAAAAAATGTATATTTTGTTAAATATATAAGTTTTGCCCCTTTCCTCCACTCAGGACAATCTAACAAAGCCATTTTCCAAATATATATTATCCTAACTTTACTTTTTCTGTAAATTGTTTTCAATTATATGTTTGACATTTAAACATCCAACACATTTTTAGTTTGCTGGTTATAAGATGTGAGTAGGTATTGAGGCTGTTGCATTTTTTAAAAATCCCAACTAGTTACCTACTTGAGAATTTGTTGACTCTTTACTGAATAATCCTTCTTTCTTTTAGTGAAAGAAGGATTATTTGTGGTTGCTTGTTATTAATTAAATTTTGAACTTCTGTAAAGTATTTTCTGGGTTTTCTTTTCTATTTTATTAGATTGTTGTTAAATATCTAGAGCCACATTAATTTAAATGCTATGGTTTTATTGTGTCTACAAGAATTTATTACTTTAATCCTTATCGTGTCAATATCATTTATGAGAATTGAGGGACACATAGTGTTTCTTCACGGATTGGTAGGTTGAAATTCAAACTAGACTTTTTGACACATGTCTTAATGCAAGTAGCAGCTTAAAGTTAGGTAAACTCTGAGTATCTTAAAATTACTTGAAATTTTAAATATACATCTTTTTCCCAATTTGTCATTTTTATCTTGAAAGATTTTGCTGTAAATTGGTCATAGGTAATCAAGTGCAACTGCTGCTCTAAGAACACAGAGAAAATTCATACTCTCTCATAGAAAATCTGAGTTTACAGATGTATAAGACATTCTCAAATTTGATGTTTGAATTTAATAAAACCATTGGAGATAAAGTAAAATACAAAAAGATCAAAAAGAAAGGGGGAAATAGTTAAATTTACCGAATATCTACCATATATTAGATGTTTTAATAATTACTTTAACTGTATTGTATATCTTAGGAACCTGTTATGTGTGATATTTATTGAGCTAGGTAAGGAAAAAAATGCTCAGGGGCCAAAGTTTTCAAATGAACATCAGTTACTGAGTTCAAATTTAGTGTTCAATGAACATGCTCCTCCTGAAACTAAACTGCAAAGCAATCACACAGGAAAATAACAGATCAGCTGTTCACTACAGACCAAGTTCCTAACCAATGAGTTTATGAATTTTATGCTGCTTCCTACTTTGGGATAGTGCATGATCTATCTTCATTCACCTAAAATTTTCTGGCTTTAATAATGTTTTTTTTAAATATTCAATTATTATTTCTCCTGCCAGCTGAGATATGAAACCTGACTGCACTGCTCACGTAAAAATTAAATTGTTACTTTAAAATGCCATCTATACTTTATTATATGTTACTTCTTTAAAACAAAATATCTTCCTAAGTTGTTCACAGTAAACTGTTTATTTAATATGACTTTCAAAATTCTAACACTTTAAATAAAAAGTCCACAGATGACCATATCTTAATAGGAAAACAATTTCAAAATTATGGTTCATGATTTTTATTACATCAATGAAAACTATCAGAAAAGTGAATCAAAAACAAAACTGAATAAAATAAACTCTCAGAAGAACCTAATTTTGGTCATTTACAATGATAAATTTGATGAAAATGTTATCTTTGGCTTTGAAATATTTCTGCTTCATTTATTTTTATGTTGTTAATTTCAAATGTGAAAGCACACACAAAAACCAAATTGTAGCCAATATTTTTTTTCCAATATAATTTGTTCCCTGTTTCTGTATAAAGATAAGTTTGAATCAGGCTGAAAGCTTCAAATTGATTCTTTCATTGCATAGATATTCTTGTTTTACTTACTTTCATGAAAGTTATTTTTTATTTCACATTCATCCCATCATTTTTCTCTCCATATTTGTTGCAATTATGAGAGTGTCATTTAATAAACTATGTGCATCATATTTATTTAATTATTCACTTTAATATATGATATCTCACCTAAATGCTAGGTCCTAGATTTACCCTCTTGAGTCAAGTCAGTTCTTTGAAAGTGGAAGAGTTCATGTCAGACTGGTCATCTCCCAGACCCATCTAGATATTGTCCCAGCAGTTTAACTTGCCAGGGAAAAATCAAAATTAAAAAAGAGCTGACTGGTGTCACACTGAATTCCTGTCAAAAGAGTTCAAATGGGTACAATCACCACCTGGAAACCTTTTAGCACTTCACACTGTCCCAAATAACTAATATATTTTTTCATTCACCTCAGACCTTCAGTAAGTACTTTCTTGACTGCCTTACTCTAACAAAATTGCAAACTTTTCAAATTTCATCCCAAACATGAAAACTATTAGACAAGAACTGACACATTTCCAATCTACCAAATCACACTAGCCTCATGCTTTCATCATCAAGGTCTTCCTTCTTGATAAACTAAAAGTGGTGACCCTGATTACTTGGTGTACTTTTTTTAGTACTCTCAAGACTTTACTTCTGATATTTTCTCCTTTTATTTATCATGCTTATCAATATAGTTCTATTATGCTTATCTTTCAGGGAAGTATGCACTGCCCACCTCTCTTCCCCTCATACTATCTCCATAGTTCCCCCTATGCTTCATAGGAAAACCTGCCTCGCAAACTATGTACACTCAGTGTCTGCACATTCTCATGATTTATTTTCTAATTAACTTACCCTGACAGGGCAAATGTCTCCTCTCCATAAAAATCACTACTGTTAAATTACCAAAGATCATTAGTGTGCCAAATCTAGGGCTTTTTATTAATCGATTGCATACTTTAGAAGTCCCTCTTTTTTTTTTTTTTTTTTTTTTTCCCCCATCACCAGAAGGCCATAATAAGCTCTGAAAGGCTGATTAAATTTCTTAGCCTCCCTTTACCTGGCAATCCAAGTGCATGTATTTTTCTCCCTAAAGTTCCACAAAGAAGTCTAATAACCTTCTCAAAATTAATAGATAAAAAACATAATTCTTGAAACTTTCAGTAAGCCTTTTCCTCCCCTAGAACTTTCAATCTCAATTATGAGATAGAATACATCTATAAACCCAAAACTTCCTAGTCTTCCTTGATTACTTTTATTTTTTCACCTCTTCGTCTATTTCATAATGATTATTTGTTTTATTCTAAAAATGTATTTCAAAGGTGACCAATTCTGGCCATTCTTCCGAAACTTTCTTAGTTAAGACTCTCTTGTTTCTAGCATGAGTTCAGGCAACAGGCTACCACAGGCTTCCCTGCTTCCATTCTTGCTAATCTACAATCCACAGCAGTAGGGCCTTTAATAACATGATTTAGACTATCATTCTTGCCTCTAATCCTTCAAAATATCCCCCACAAACTCCCTTTCCTTAACTCAAATGATTCTGCATGTTTACTTGATTTTACTTCTAGTTCACTAGTGCTGTATTGCCATTCTTTCTGTTTTATTTTCCTTCCATACATGCTCTTAGATCAAATTGTACATCCTAAGAAATGCCTTTTTATTACTCTGGTTATGTACACCACCTTCATGATGCACTCTTGAATACATTACCTGATTTTAATTTCTCCAAATTACAAGTTAAAATATCAAATGTAATTTCTTATTTTGTTTAGTGTCTCCTACTCAAGCTGAGAATATACACTCTATAAGTAGATTATGAATTAGCTGTGGATCACTTCAAAGAGGCAAGGGAAATGTTAGGAAAAGAGGACACAACCTGTGAAGGAGAGTAGAGAAGAAAAGGTCTTTAAACAGTCAAAAGAATGTGAAAGATATAAGAAAAACCCTACTCTTCATTTTCCCCCACGCTTATACTTTCCTTACAATATTTATTACAAATGCAATACCATCTGCCCACATCTGTACATGTTCACGTAGTCCTACATTTTCTATTCTCAAATGCCATTTCCCTAGTAATGCTTTCTAGGATATCCTGTACTAAAGTAAAGTCTTTTACTATGAAACACTTGAAACCTTTTTATCTCTATTTTGTTTATCTCCTTTGTTATCTGGTACGTAGCACTACTAGGCTTTTGATTATTGGTGCTCAAGAATACTGCCCTACTGTGTTATGCACCCAACTGGAGGCTGTGTCTCTAATTATTTACATTTGCATACCCCCAGTATTCCTACTACAATTATTTCCATATCACTAGTTTACTATTAACAAATTAATGAAAAGGGATTAAATGCATATTTAACAGAGCTTTATTGGACAAATCAAATCTGTTTTATGCTTTCTGAATCAAATCTATAATGCAGTAACACTTAATTTTGTGTCTCTACTCATGTCATATGTATGTTTTAAAAATTTAAAGTTTATCTGAAAAAGTTGTGATTAAGTATTTAAATAATGTTCAAATATGGTATAATAAGTATTAATTTCTTCCATTCCAACTTTCTTGCTTGTCTATTTATTTGTCTCTCCTTTACTCTTTGCCTTATTTTAAATTAAGTGTAGCAATTCTCCAAGTCACTATCTATACATTCTAAAAGAACACTCTCTCAAATTAGACCATTAATTTATTAAGAATTTTACATTTAGCAATATGGCACTTCCAAAAATGTCAAAGTAGTTTGAATTCTTTAACACTGAAAACGGTATTTGGTGTGTGGAGGGGATATTATGGATCACTAACCAGAAAATGTTAAGGTTTAGATATGTATTTAGATATATAGATAGAATAGATAAATATAATTTATTTGTTATACTCACACAGCAAGGTAGGAACAGGGCAGGCATTGTTTTCTTCCTTGTATATGTAAGCCTTAAGAGGTTAAGCATTTTGGTTAGGATTACTAAGAGAATAAATGCAGAGTGAATGCTAAACACTGGTTTGTCTGGCCCCAAAACTCTTGTTTGGGTCCTGCAGCATCTGGACACTCTTCTTTGTCTCTGAAGAACATAAGCAATCTCTATTTTGATATTATCAATATTTTCTTCCAGGTCTCAGGATCCTAGCTATATTCCCTCATTGGTACATTAATTTTCCTATTGTCACTTAATAGCGAAAGGTGTGGTAAGTATGTTAGGTAATAGGAACTGTAGGTTTGTGTGTCTGTGTATCTGTGTGCATGTGAACAGGCACATTAATGGTGGCAGTTAGAAAGGGTGCAATTGCTACAGCAAATGACTCACAGGACTAAAATGATCATTCTTAAAATCAAAATTTATTGAGGGAAGATAAACTCTAAAGCAGCAGTATTAAAGAAAGAATAATAATAGCATTCAAGGTTGCCTTATAGAATGGGTTTAAAGAAGCTGGATGTATTCATTATTTATTCCCCCTCTGCATGAGACACCACAATTTACTTTTTATTTTGGGTCAGGGATTACTATTCTGTGCATGAAACACCATGAATCAGGGAGTCAAAAATGGAAAATACACTTGGGCTTCTTATATGGTCCTAATTTTACTATGTAATCCACTCCAATGGCAGAGTCCTCTCGTGGGTCTCATGAAGATAAGATGCAGATCATCACCTCATGCTACCAATAAAGTGTGATGACAAGCTTAAACTTCTGTCAGGGCCGGGCACGGTGGCTCACGCTTGAAATCCCAGCACTTTGGGAGGCCGAGGCGGGCGGATCACGAGGTCAGGAAATCGAGACCATCCTGGCTAATACAGTGAAATCCCGTCTCCACTAAAAATACAAAAAATTAGCCGGGCATGATGGCGGGAGCCTGTAGTCCCAGCAGCTTGGGAGGATGAGGCAGGAGAATGGCGTGAACCCAGGAGGCGGAGCTTGCAGTGAGCTGAGATCACGCCACTGCGCACCAGCCTGGGCGACAGAGAGAGACTTCTGTCACAAAAAAACAAAAACAAAAACAAAAAGCTTGTGTCAGAACAATGTTTGCAAGGCAATACTATTAATTGGTTGGTTCATGACTAGTGCATGGTATCACACATGTGTATCCCTTATTTCAGTGAAATGGCTCAGAACAACTTCAGATCATTTAGAATTAATTTTCATAGCACAAAATAGGTCATAATAACCAGAATGCATTTTTAAACCTTTTAAAAGATGATTCTGTGAAACAAATTTGAATGTGTAAAACTTTTTGTGACACACCCTAACCTACCAGTCTGCCCCAGTCCCTAAAATTCATAGACCTAGTAGTCATGAAATTCATATATGTGACTTCTCATTTTAATATATATGTAAATATTTTTATAGAAAGTACATGATCTCTAACGTTTTGTTAGCACATTATTTTCTGTTTTCTATTTTTATATGAAAAATATCTTCGTTCTTCATTATATAGAATGGACTAAAAAATAATTTCTTCATTTGGAGAAAAGATTAAAAAATTTTCTATTCTCCCTTTCACCATATTCTCATCTCTTGATATTCCTTGAAAACCACCAAGCAAATTCCAAATATCCATGGAGCACAGCTTTCAAATCAATGCTCTAACTCAATCTTAATATTATACAGAATATAAAACTGAAACACTGGGGTCAATCTTTATTTCCAAAGAAGTATTCCTTACTAGTGACAATCATGATAAAAAACAGCATTGCTAATTAGCCTCCCAGTATTCTTCTCATACATAAGTATCAACAGCTGTCCAGTTGACACGTATTTTTAGAAATATTTTTTAGAAATAGTATCAATCATTTATTAATCAAAATTAGGTGATTCTATTTAAAAATATTGACTTAAGCAGATTAAATATGCTCCCGTATATTTATGTGATCTGTTAATTTGCTTAGCTAATCTTCTCTTTGTTAGGTCAAAGATAAACACATATTTAGAGCTTGAGGAAAAGTATCTTAAGTTCAAATAATTATCGTCTAAAAATTAACTAGCATCTTTTAAATTTTAATTCTCATATGCTAGTCTCATTTTACTATCTCTGCTGAATGCTTCGTAACATTGTGGATATTTAATTGGCTTTTTTAAATTCTTAAGTGTACACAAAATAACAGAGTTCTCATAATGAATGATAACTTAGTTTTTTAAAATACGTATGTTTAGAAGGAGTTTTCAATGTTAGTTAGATCAAGTGTTAATTACATTTATGACAGCTGGATCACAGGTTTAGCTTTCCCTAAATTTCACTTAGCTTCACTCAGAAAATAATGTATTCTGGCTGGGAGCCGTGGCTCATACCTGTAATCCCAGCACTTTGGGAGGCCGAGGCAGGCAGATCATGAGGTCAGGAGATGGAGACCATACAGGCTAACATGGTGAAATCCCATCTTTACTAAAAATGCGAAAAATTGTCCGGGCGTGGTAGTGGGCATCTGTAGTCCCAAGGACTTGGGAAGCTGACACAGGAGAATGGTGTGAACCCAGGAGGCGGAGCTGGCAGTGAGCCGAGATATCACCACTGCACCCCAGCTGGGGTGACAGAAAGAAAATAATGTATTCTATGGCTTTTTGCTTACACCTAGACTATATGAATTTGAATACCATGATAGACTGCATTATTGTTCATGGTTATCTCCTTTTCTTCCCTTCAGGCACAGAAAGGTATATACAGTCTATTCTAATGTAGTCTACGCTAATCAATCTGCCCCTGTAACATGCTACTAGAATAATACATTTCTGATCATTGCAACAGAACTTGCTATATCCCATTGAAGTCAACCTTGGTCAAGTGACTTTCTTAAGAAAACATGATGTGAATAGAAATGACATACTTTTTGTCACTAAGTATTTTTTGTCACTTTTTTACCTCTGCCTCAATATTGGCATGGTCCAGTTTAAGCGACTTTTTCATCCTAGAATAAACATATGTTTAGTACATTGGCAGTTGACACACAGTAAATATAAAACACAAGTAAGAAATACGTAATTTGCTGAGATATGTAATTTCTAATTTGTTTGTGTTTCCAGAAGTATTTAATTAAAACTAATATAAATAAATTTACAATATATACTTTTTGCCTACAATGTTCCAGGGACTTTTAAAACGTTGAAATAGAGTTGTTAATATGGCAAGCAACTCCCCTGAATACTTTTAATGAGCTTACATTCTGTGGGGGAGAAAAACAATAAAGAAGTAAACAAATAAAATGATTATTGCTGAGCTATTTGGTAGGTGATATTTATAATATATGCCAGTGTGTCTTTGGAACTGGGCAGCTCAAGGACTGTAATGTGATGGTCAAGAAGCTACTTTAAAGAGACATGGAGTTTGAGTAAAAATCTAGATAACAAGCAGAAACTAATATGAACCTCTTGGGCACAGGTTCCTAGGCAGTATTATGGAAAACAGGAATAGGATCTACTATATTATAGGAATAAAGTCAGTAGGCATGAAATATGGTGAGATAGGAAGGAAATGGCAGTAAATATTTAGAGATATGGCAGAGACTAGGTTGCACAAAGCCTTGATGGGCTGAGGAAGGAGTGTGTAGTCTATTTTACAGGGGATTAAAAATAATCAACCCACAAGTGTAACATTCTTTCAATATTTAGTAAGAAGGTACCCATATCCTGATATCATTATTTCATTGCATTGAATTTTGTTCCCTGAACTGTTTTATCATTTTAATTTATCGTCACCTGTGATCCTCATCCCTTAAGCTATACCAATAATAGTGACTTGGAGATTTCTCTTTACTTCCAGTACACATTCACTCCTCTGACAATATTCCTTTTGTCACTTAACACACTGCTCAACTGAATCTAGCTCTATCTTAATGGGCCTTCTCTGGTGCCAACTCATATAGCCAGCGTGCCTAATAAGTGTGCCCTCACCTTCTAAGAAGGAAATACAAAAGTTTTTCTGTGTTTTCAGAATACTTCAGTATAACATTATGGTTGGTTGGTTTGCTCTTGTCACCCAGGATGGAGTACAATGGCACCATCTCAGCTCACTGCAACCTCTGCCTCCCGGGTTCAAGCGATTCTCCTGCCTCAGCCTCCAGAGAAGCTGGAATTTCAGGCATGCGCCACCACACCTGGCTAATTTTGTATTTTTAGTAGAGACAGGGTTTCACCATGTGGACCAGACTGGTCTCCAACTTCTGACCTCGGTCTCCCAAAGTGTTGAGATTACAGGCATGAGCATGAGCCAAGGTGCCCGGCCATATTATGTTTTTTTTTTTTTAAGATGATGTTCTCTCTTTAGATTGTGGAGAATCGGTATCTAAGGTAGATTTATAATTTGTTCTTTTAAAAAATAATAAGCATCAACCCTGTATGCTGCATATGGCAATTATAAATTTAAAATGTTTTGTTTCTAGCATGTTCTTGAAAATGAGAAATCGGCCGGGCGCGGCGGCTCAAGCCTATAATCCCAGCACTTTGGGAGGCCGAGACTGGAGGATCACAAGGTCAGGAGATCGAGACCATCCTGACGAAAACGGTGAAACCCCGTCTCTACTAAAAAAACATACGAAACAAACTAGCTGGGCGAGGTGGCGGGCGCCTGTAGTCCCAGCTACTTGGGAGGCTGAGGCAGGAGAATGGCGTGACCCCAGGAGGTGGAGCTGGCAGTGAGCCGAGATCGCGCCACTGCCCTCCAGCCTGGGCGACAGAGCAAGACTCCGGCTCAAAAAAAAAAAAAAAAAGAAAGAAAGAAAGAAAAAGAAAAAGAGAAATCATTTTTGTTAGTTTGGGCATAAAAACAGTTTAAGAGTTATCCAAATAATTTCAATAGCATAATAAAAATATCTCTTTAGCTACCAGTACTGTACCCAAACTTGGAGTAAAAGATCCTGTCTTTTATGGAGCCTTTGGTGATTTCTAGATAGCCTTAAGCATCTATTTCCTTACATATACACTATTGATCTTCCAATATTTGTGTAATTCAAGAACATGGGTACTAAAAACTAAAAATATGAGAATATTTATATCACAAAACAAGATTAGACTAGCTATTTCAGACATAAAGAGAATATATTATTGAAATTAAGACAATTTGATTCTGAACTTCTTAACAGTATCTCACTTTCTTTGATTATTGCATATATAGTATGGTGAGAAATAAAGATAAGAAGCTTAGCACTATGTCTGACTTATTGTTCTTATTAAATGATAACACTGCATCTTTTCCAAAGTGTTTTTGTGATTCTGAATATCCCAATTTGAGAATGCATTGCATTTTAATTTGATATTTAATGTGAAGATGTAAGTGGAGATTAAACTGATACTGAATTTCAACTATATTTTGGCCATAAAAAGATATGTTGGTTCCAGATATAGTGTGTTTGTCCAAATATTCAAAAATAAATTTGTCCAAAAATTTTCAGTAATTAGGTATAAAATAGGAAAGAAATTTCCATTAGTCCTTGGTCCTAATGAGGATGTGCTATTCACAACATGGCCTATTCTTCTAACTAAATACCTCCTGCTGGCAAGAAATACAGCACAGCCTGTAAATATCACCAAATTAGACTTTTCCAGTGTTGGCAAGAAATGCTCAATATCTGATAACTGATACTTTTAGGATTTGATTCTTCCTCTTTTCGAATTAATTTGCAATATTCCAAATCATTAGTTGTCTTTTACCCGTGTGTTTCTGTTTACCTGTATTAGTCAGGGTTCTCTAGAAAGACAGAACTAATAGGATGCATGTGTGTAGAGGGGAAGTTTATGAAGGTGAATTGACTCACACGATCTCAAATTAAAGTCCTATGATAGGCCGTCTGCACGTTGAGGAGCAAGAAAGCCAGTAGTGGATCAGTCCGAGTCCCAAAACCTCAAAAGTAGTGAATCCAACAGTGGTGTCTTCCGTCTGTGGCCAAAGGTCCAAGAGCCGCTGGCAAACCACTGGTGTAACTCCGAGTTCAGAAGCTGAAGAACTTGGAGTCTGATGTTCAAAGTCAGGAAGTATATAGCATGGGAGAAAGATGAAAGCCAGAAGACTCAGAAAGTCTTGCTCTTCCATCTCTCCTGCCTGCCTTATTCTAGCCATGCAGGCAGCTGGTTAGATGGTGCCCACCCAGAGAGAGGGTGGGTCTGCTTCTCCCAGCCCACTGACTCAAATGTTAATCTCCTTTGGTAACACCATCACAGACACACCCAGGAACAATACTTTGCATCCTTCAATCCAATCAAGGTGACAATATTACCCATCACATTACCTTTAAGCAATTTACTTAAAATACCTTTTATATATATGTAATGATATTTTTTCAAGACATTGATAAATTTCTTGTAGTTTATAACAAAAAATTATACTCTCAGTGTGGAATTATTAGTACAAATTCTAAGCATACTGGTCGATAGAAAAGTAAATTCATGGAAGAAAAATTTGATTCAGTTTAGATAAAGGGAGAACTTCTGTTGTTATCTATAAAAACACGTATGCTAGGGATCCCTCTGCTGAAGGAGACGAGAGTAGTAATTACGTATGTGAAAGAGAGGATTGCTGTAAGCGGGTACGAAACTGATATGCAATTCACTTTTAAAACTAGTGGAAAATCCAAGGTTTTTTAGATCAATGTTTATGGTGGGTTATGGGTACATTCCAGTTAATCTATTGTTCTACATATGCAGCATTTTTAAAACATCTTATTTGGATGTTTTTGAATTCCTTCTATTGTAGGAAAAGAGAATGCTTTAATATAATATGGTTTTTAATTTTTTTGACTCTAGTAACAGATTCACTCTATATACTTCTAACTGTATTCCGCTACAAGATATAGTTAGATTTGAATCCAAATGCTGGCTTTGTCACTGAAATATTTAAAACATTAAAATTCTCATGTTTTTGAAATTGTGTTCATTATATCTGCATCATAGCTAACCATGAAGTTCAAGTAGCCTAATATATTAGAGCACGCATAGCATACAATGAGCATTCAGTAAATTTCACTATTATTAGAGGTAAAAATAATCGAAACTTGCTGAAAGTAAACAATATAAAAATTGAATAAATACTACCTGAGGGAAAACGCCTTTTAATTCTTGAACTTGAAAGAGAATTTCATGTCAAAATCAGTAGGCATATTTTCAATGTAAGATCTAGAAATATTTTAGCAATAAAGTTATATTTTCTTATAATTTTTCCCTAAATAAATATTATAAAAAGTAGCTAAAAAGAGTTGTTTTTCTGAAAATAAACTTATTCTTTAACTTTAATTTTACATAAATAAGAACATGCAGCTTCAAGTGAAATATTAATTTGAAAAATACACATGGGTGTTTAATGAGGAATTAATACAAGGGTTCAACAATGTTTTCAGTAGTCACCTTATGTTTAAAAGTTGAACAAAACATAAAAAGAAATGAAGCAGAATTATATCAAATCATATATTGAGATACTTTCAAGTGGACAACAGGCAGGGTATTGAAACATGTCCATGTTTTCGCACATATTTAAAGTATGTGATGAGGCCAACTCAACATGAGGCTGGGTTTTATAATGATGTATCTTTCCTTCTGTGATATCTTCCCATTAATCATGGCTTTAACAGGTAAACCCCATCCATTTTTTAATAAATTTTGAATACACTACCATTTGAAGGAAGAGTTGCGATATGCATTTCTCTATGACATGTAGTTAAGAGTTTCATTTTGCTATTTATCTCTCACAAACATTGTGCAAAAGATTGTTTTTTAAAAATATCAGTTTGGTCTGAAACATTTCAATGCTTGTAAAACACTAACATATACAACAACAATAATATGCAAAATTATGTTGTGTCATATTGATGAATCATTAATTTCACAAATTATTTTCCATTTAATGCTAATTAGGACAAATTTGTCAAGAACCTCAAATCAATTGCTTGGCAGATATTATTCCTTAGAGTAGGTCTAAAATGAAGAGAATTGAATTGATTTAAAATCTGCTAACAGAAAAAATACCATGTAGATATTAGCACAAGTGGTATATAGAAAAATGTTGTCGACATGTATGAAGAAGACTAGGTTTTGAGGCATATTGTTCAGATAACTCATTTGTTAAATATTTTGGAAATAATATAGCAAGAGTAATATTTCTTGTTTTATTTCAGAGAGTCTCAAAAGAAAGCCACATTCAGTTATAAACACAATAACACGATGCTTTGAGTGCATTTCCAGTTACTAACTCAAAAGTTCACAATTTGTGAGATTAACTTTTGTTGATGTTCTAATTTAATTTTAATATTGTCAACAAATGTTGATTTGAAGGTTAATCTTTAAATTATTCTTTTTTACCCCAAGTTTTTAGTTGAGGTACTCACCGAAAAAAACAATGTAGGACACATCTTTAAATGTATTGTGTCTTGACAATAGTGCTTTCATTACATAATCATATAAACAAAATCAGATATATATAAAATCATATGTCCATTTATGTCCATGCATGTGTTTCAATTTTTGGTTCATAGAACACTTGGAGCAAAATCACCTGTGGTGATGTTTAAAATGCAGTTTCATGAACCACTCCTTATCTGCTAAACCAGAATCTCTATGGAAAAGGCCTGGAAATCTTGAACAATTTCCCAACGAGTTCTAAATGACACCAAAAATAAAGTTTGAGAATCAGAGATACCTAGAGGATATTAAAATTAAAAGATCATTGTAATAATAGATGACATCATGTTTTTCATTCCTCTCTTCTTCTCCTTCCACTCTTCTCCTTCTCCTCATTCTTCCTATTAATAAAGTTACTCTTTATTAAAGAAAACACATTTTTCATATGTCTATGTACATATTCAGTGTACTTTCTTTTTATTTTTAAAATTTCAACTTTTATTTTTGATATATGGAATACACGTGCAGGTTTGATCCAAGAATATATTCCATGATGCTGAGGTATGGAGTATGGATGGCGTTACTCAGATAATGAACATAGGACCCAAAAGACAGTTTTTCCACCCACACCCACTCCCTTCCTCTCTACTCTAGCAGTCAATAGTCCAGAGTGTCTGTTGCTCCCATATTTACATCCACGTGGGCTAAATGTTTAGCTCCCACTTACAAGTGAGAACATGCGTAAGTTTTTGGTTTTCTGTTCTACACTAATTTGCTTAGTATTATGGCCTCCGGCTGCATCCATGTTACTGCAAAAGATATGATTTAGTTATTTTCTTACGGCTGCAAAGTATTCCATGGTATGTATGTACCACATTTTCTTTATCCAATCCACCATTGATGGGCACCTGGGTTGATTTCATATCTTTGCTACTGTGAATAGTGTAGTGATGAACATACTACTGCACGTGTCTTTTTGATAGAATGATTTAGTTTTGCAGGGTATATACCCAGTAATGGGATTGCTGGATCAAATGGTAGCTCTTTTTTAAGTTCTTTGAGAAACCTCCAGGCTGTTTTTCAAAATGCCTGGACTAATTAACATTCCTACCAACTGTGTATAAGTATTCCCTTTGCTCTGCAGCCTCAACAGAATCTGTTGATTTTCTACTTTTTAATAATTACTTTTCTGAATGGTGTGAGATGATATCTTTTTGTGATTTTGATTTGCGTTTCTCTGATGATTAGAAATAAATAGCATTTTTTCTTATGTATATTGGCCACTTGTAGGTCTTCTTTTGAAAAGTGTGTGTGTATTAGTCTGTCCTCACACTGCTAACAAAGAGATACTTGAGTCTGGGTAATTTATAAAGGAAAGAGGTTTAATTGCCTCAAGGTTCTGCATGGCTGGAGAAGCCTCAGGAGGGGAAGCAAATATGCCCTTCTTAACATCATGGCAGGAAGGAGAAGAATGAAAACCATTCAAAGGGGGAAGCTCCTTGTAAAACCATTAGATCTCGTGATAGTTTACTATCATAAGAATAGCATATGGGAAACTGGTCCCATGATTCAATTACCTCCCACCAGGTCCCTCCCATGACACAGGATTGTAGGGACTACAAATTCATGATTAGATTTTGGTGGGGACACAGCCAAACTATATCAGTGTGTTCATGTCTTTGCGCATTTTTAATGGGGTTGTTTTTGCTTGTTGATTTAAGTGTCTTGTAGATTCTGCATATTAGACCTTTGCCTGATTTATTGCTTCAGAACAACTTCTTCCATTCTGGAAGTTGTCTGTTTACTGTGTTGATAGTTTATTCTGCTGTGAAGAAGCTTTTTAGTTTAATTAGTCCTCACTTTTCAATTTTGTTTTTGTTGCAATTGCTTTTGGGGACTTAACCAAAAATTCTTTAACAAGGCTAATGTTGAGAAGGGTATATTCCCTAGGTTTTATTCTAGGATTTTTAGAGTTTGAGGTCTTACATTTGCATCTTTTATCCATCTGGAATAAATTTGTGTATATGGTAAAAGGCAAGGATCCAATTTCATTCTTCTGCATACACTTAACCAGTAAAACCAGAATGATTTTAATGAAATCTTTTACCCTTTGCTTGTTTCTTGTTGGTGTTGTCAAAGATTAAATGGTTGTAGGTGTGCAGTTTTATTTATGAGTTTTCTATTCTGTTCCATCAGTCTATGTGTTTGTCTTGGTTTTGGTACCGGTACCCAGCTATTTTGATTATTGTAGCCTTGCAATATCAGTTGAAGTTAAATATTCAAGCAATATTTCAAGTAGTGTGATGTCTCCGGCCTGTTTTTTTTTTTTTTTTCTTTCTTTCTTTCTTTTTTTCTTTCCTTTTGGTTTGTTTTTTTGCTTAGGATTATTTGGGCTACTTGGGCTCTTTTTTGGTCCATATAAATTTTGGAATAGTTTTTTCTAATTCTGTGAAGAATGATGAATACTGTTGATAGTTGGGGAGAAACAACATTGAATGTATAAATTGCTTTGGACAATATGACCATTTTTAACAAAATTTATTCTTTCAATCCATGAACATGGAATTTTTTTCTTTTATTTGTGTCATCACTGAGCTCTTTCAGTAGTATTTTGTAGTTCTCCTTGTTGAAATCTTTCACTCCCTTAGTAAGCTGCATTGCTATGTATTCATTTTCTTTGTGGCAATTTTAAGTGAGATTATGTTCTTGATTCTATTATCAGCCTGGATATTATTCATCTATAGAAATGCTATTGAATTTTGTACATTGGTTTTGTATCCCCAAATTTTATTAATGTCATTTATCAGTTCTAGGAGAACATTGTCAGAATGTTTATGGTTTTCTAGGTATAAAATCATATTGTCAATGAAGAAAGATTGTTGTACTTCTTCTTTTCCTATTTAGATGGCTGTATTTATTTTTCTTGCTGATTACTCTGGCTAGGACTTCCAGTATTATGTTGAATGGGGCTGTTGAGAGTGGGCATCCTTGTCCTGTTCAGTCCTCAGAGGGAATGGCTCCAGCTTTTGCCTGTTCAGTGTGACATTGGCTGTGGGTTTCTCACATTTGGCTCTTATTATTTTGAGGTATGTTTCTTTGATGACTCATCTCTTGAGGGTTTTTATCATGAAGCGATGTTAGATTTTAACAAAAACATTTTCTTTGTCATTTGAGATAATCATGTGGTTTTTGTTTTTAATTCTACTTACATGGTGAATTGCATGTATTGATTTGCATATGTTGAATCAGCCTTGCATCCCAGAAATAAAGTCTACTTAATCATGGTGTATTAATTTATTAATGTGCTGCTGGATTTGGTTTGCTGGTATTTTGTTGAGAATTTTTGTGTCTATGCACATAAAAGATATTTTTGTTTCTATGTTAATCAAGGAAGGATATTGGCAAACATCTCAGAGGAGTTGGAGGGCAGGAGGTCCTGCAGACCAGACATACCCTAATCCCATGGGGGAGTCAACGCCACTTTTTCCTGGCTCGGTGGCCAGCTAGGGCTAGAGCTTCTCAGATGGACATAGGGAGCTTTAGGGGATGGATGCTATGTCCATGCTCCATCACAGCTGCCCTGCACACAAAAGCTCCCACTTCCACACTAGCTAAAGCTCTGTCTGCCTACTCTCCATGCAAATCCCCCTGTCAGCTCAAACATTGATGGTGGACAGAGGGTCCCTGGCAGCCAGGATCACAGAGGTCTGAAGCGAGTTGGGAAGTCCCACAGTCCCTTCTGTCACTTGTTTCCCAGGCACCATTTGGGGCTGAAAACAAGCCCCAGCATTTGGGTAGCCTGTCAGGGTTCCCAGCCTCCTCTCTCCTTGGCCTTGGCAACTGTATCACGTCTTTATTCAGTATGTGTTTTCTCTTTGAAGATCTGTCCAAATTATGTTGGTTTACTCAAAACCTTGGTCTCTCTTGGTGGCAAGAATAAAGTTGCGGATGACACTGTGTATTCTTAAATTGCTAAAAGTTTTATTTTCTCTATTTAAAATTATGAAAGTGTGTGACATTTTGCTGAGAATTTTTCTGCATTTATAATATCATTGTCTCATTTTTCAGATTTAGTCTTTAGTCTTCAGATTTAATGTGATGGTTGTATTAATTAATCTATGGATAATAAACCAGCATTGCATACCTGGCATAAATCCAACTAAGTCATGTTATATAATTTTTTAATACATTATTGAATTTTATTTGTTATTGTTGGTGGAGTTTTACATGTATACTAATGAGAGATAAGGATCTGTAATTTTTCTCTCTAGCAATTTTTTTCTGGTTTTAGTATGAAAATGATATTATCCTCATAGAGTGAGGCTGTTTTTATTTTTTGAATAAAATTTTATCAAAATGGAATGATTTTATTCTTAAATTTTAGGTAGATTTCATGAATGAATGTACTTGGGCCTGGTCCGTTCTCTTTTGAGAGGTATAAATGATTGATTTAATTTATTTAATATAAATGGATCTATTCAGACTATTTTCTTTCATGTGAGCTGTGAGTTTTAGTAGATTGCGTGTTTCAAGAAACAGATATTCCATTTCACCTAGTTCATCAAACTTGTGGATATAGACTTGCCATATCATTATTTTAAAACACTTCCAGCAGGAATTATCTAGATATAACACTTATGAAAAATTTATCTTCATAATTTCCTTTAACAAAAGACTAGATTTATTTTAAAGGCTTTGGCAAGCAAAAAGACAAAGCATTATTAAATAAGAATTTGTAATGATCTGGACATAAGGATAAAGTACTAAGACACAGGAAACAACTACTATGACATTGTACTACAGAGATCTTTGAAAACCAAGTTTATGTTGCTACAAGTTGCATAGAAAAGATATTGTAATGCACAGGGCATAAGATGAAACAATTACGGAGAGATCTTTTTAGTAAGACAGCTAAATTTTCCATAGATAGATAGATAGATAGATAGATAGATAGATAGATAGATAGATATACACTAAACAAAGTTTTTAAGCAAGCCTGCAAAGAATCCTGTGGATTCATAGTAACTTGATAGGATGCACAAACACAATTCAGCACTATTTAAAGGACTTTCAGTAAAATCGCAGAACCAAAAGTATAAGATTCATAGAGTTTAATGAGTCATTAAAAAATTTTGGAAATACGGCTTACATCCTAGAGAAATTCTGTCCATAGAAAAACATATGAATGAAATGATGATGAAATCTGCAAAGGGGAGTTCAAGCAATTTTGTCAATAGGCTAAACATGTTTAAGAACTAGAAGAAAATGTGACTATAATGAGGAGAAAAAAAGAATAATATAAAAATGAAACACATAGTGCTCCAATGTCCTTACTGATTTTGTTTCTTTATTCTAGTTATAATTAGTAGCACTGAAGTGTGCTTTTTACTTATAATTGTTGATATGTCTATCTCTCTTTGCAATTCTACAGTTCTGTCAGTTTTGCTTCATAGATGGATGGGTGGATAGATAGATAAATAGACAGATGATAAATAGTATCGATAGATAGATAGATAGATAGATAGATAGATAGATAGATAGATAGACAGATAGACAGAAAGATATTCTCTGTTATTCAGTGCATACCATGTTATAATTAGGGAATCACTCTATTTCTAATGAAATTCTTTACTTTGAAATTAGTTATTCTTACATTTACATAGCTAGTTTCTTTGAATAATGTTAACAAGTCGTAGTCTCCCATCTTTTTAAGTGTAATCAATTTATTCTTTATATTTAAATTTTATAGGTAGCATATAGTTGCCTCTTGCTTTTTTGCCAAATCTGAAAAAAACTGCCTTTTAATTGAGTTGTTTAGGCTATTTACATTTAATGTTACTATTGTTATGGTTGGGCATGTATCTACAATCTTTATATTTGTTTTCTCTTTGTCCTGACA
The DNA here is from genome assembly GCF_000951045.1 of Mandrillus leucophaeus. Taxonomy (NCBI): domain Eukaryota; kingdom Metazoa; phylum Chordata; class Mammalia; order Primates; family Cercopithecidae; genus Mandrillus; species Mandrillus leucophaeus. The sequence goes on from NW_012101798.1 coordinate 3,495,763, forward strand.
TTTTATTTCTTGCTTTTTCTTTCTATTATATTTTGCATCGAGATAAAAATAATCTCCAAGTAAATTACTAGAAATAATAAGAGAGTTTAACTGGTTATAAGGATATATACTCATTATATAAAAATTTGATCTCCTATAGTACAAGCCACTAGTATGAAGTATACTAACTACTGTAATGCATTATAAGACATAATATGTTATTAGTATTATAGTATAATTAATATAATCAAATATTACTATAATATATTGTTAGACTTGTACTACAGCATTTAAACTTATATATCTAAGTCTAACTGAGAATGGGTAAGACTTCTAGGCTCTATATATATATATATAAATGCACACACATATATAATTTATATGCAAGAAATTTTAAACCACCTATATAGATGAAAAATTATTATAAATTAATAATAATATGGAAAATAAGATTAGTATGTGAAACAAGGACGTGTTTGAACAAGCATTCTACTTAAAAAGTACCCGTGACAAACAAAACATAAAAATAACTGTAAATAAGGAAAGGCAAATAATCACAATTCAGTGCTGTTATATATCTGCTAGAATGGCCAAAGTTAAAATGATAGACAACATGAGTACCAGAATATTTTACTTATTCAGTATTTTTATCATACTTGATATGGTTTGGGTATTTCCCCACCCAAATCTCATCTTGAATTCCCACATGTTGTGGGAGGGACACAGTGGGAGGTAAATTATGGGGGCAAGTCTTTCTTGAGCTGTATTCATGACAGTGAATAAGTCTCATGATATCTGATGGTATTATAAAGGGGAGTTTCCCTGCACAAGCTCACTTTTTTTGCCTGCTGCCGTCCATATAAGATGTGACTTGCTCTTCCCTGCATCTGCCATGATTGTGAGGCCTCCCTAGCCATGTGGAACTGTAAGTTCAATAAACCTCTTTCTTTTTTAAATCACCCAGTCTCAGGTAAGTCTTAATCAGTAACATGGAAAAGGACTAATACAGTAAATTGGTACCAAGAGTGGGGTGCTGTTGAAAAGACACTCAAAAATGTGTAAACAACTTTACAACTGGGTAACAGGCAGAGGTGGAAACAGTTTGGAGAGCTCAGAAGAAGACAAGGAAATGTGGGAAAGTGTGGAACTTCCTAAAGACTTGTTGAATGGCTTTACTCAAAATGCTTATAACAATATGGACAATAAAGTCGAGGATGAGGTGTTCTCAGATGGAAATGAGGAACTTTTTCGAAACTGGAGGAAAGCTGATTCTCATTATGTTTTAGCAAAGAGACTGGCAGCATTTTGTGGAAGTTGTTAAGCAGCAAAGAATTCAAAAGGTGAATTGGGTGCTGTCAAAAACATTCTTTTTTAAAAGGGAAACAGAGCATAAAAGTTTGAATAACTTGCAGCCTGACAATGTGATAGAAAAGAAAATTCAGTTTTCCGAGGAGAAATTCAAGCCAGCTGCAGAAATTTGCATAAATGATGAGGAACTGAATGTTAATCCCAAGAATATGGGAAAATATCTCCTGAATACGTCAGAGATATTTCCTGGCAACGTCACAGGCCCAAAGGCCTAGGAGGAAGAAATGGTTTCTTGGGCTGTGTCCAGGGTCTCCATGCTTTGTGCAGTCTAGGGACTTGGTACCTTGTGTCCCAGCTACTCCAGCCATGGCTGAAAAGGCCCAAATAGAACTAGAGCTGTGGCTTCAGAGGGTGTAAGCCTCAAGCCTTGGCAGCTTCCATGTGATGTTGAGTTGGCAAATGCACAGAAATCAAGAATTGAGGTTTGGGAACCTCTGCGTAGATTTCAGATGGAAGTGCCTGGATGCCCAGAAATAAGTTTGCTGTAGGGGCAGGGTCCTCATGGAAAACCTCTGCTAGGTTATTGTGGAAGGGAAATATGGGGTCAGAGACCCCTCACAGAGTCCCTACTGGGGTACCACCTAGGAGATCTGTGAGAAGATGTCCACTATCCTCTAGACCCCAGAATGGTAGATCTGCTGACAGCTTGCACCATGCACCAGGAAAAGCCAGAGACACTCAATGCCAGCCCATGAAAATAGTCAGGAGGAAGGCTATTTTACAGGGTACGCCCTGTAGAGCCACAGGGGTAGAGCTGTCCAAAACCATGGAAATTCACCCCTCCATCAGTGTGACCTGGATGTGAGACATGGAGCTAAAAGATCATTTTGGAGCTTCAAGATTTGACTGCCCTGTTGGATTTTGGACTTGTAGGGGGCCTGTAGTCCCTTTATTTTGGCCAAGTTTCCCCATTTGGAATGGCTGTATTTACCCATGCCTGTACCCTTATTGTATCTAGGAAGTAACTAACTTACTTTTGATTTTACAGGTTTGTAGGTGGAAGGGTCTTACCTTGTCTCAGATAAGACATTGGGCTATGGACTTTTGAGTTAATGCTGAAATGTGGTGAGAGTTTGGGGAACTGTTGGGAAGGCATGATTGATTTTAAAATGTGAGGACATGAGATTTGGGAGGAGCCAGGCGTGGCACGATGTGCTTTGGCTGTGTCCCCATCCAAATCTCTTCTTGAATTCCCTGCACAAGCTCTCTTTTTTTGCCTACTGCCATCCATGTAAGATGTGACTTGCTTCTCCTTGCCTTCTGCCATGATTGTGAGGCCTCCCCATCCATGTGGAACTGTAAATCCAATAAACTGTTTTCTTTTGTAAATTGCCCAGTCTTGGGTATGTCATTATTAAGAATGTAAAAACAGAATAATACAATACCAGAATTGGCTATTCAGACACATTCAAGTTAGTAAGCTGTGGATGTTACCTTCAAAATTACAAATAAAATTTGCACCAGTTCATATTTAGGAGTGATTACCGCAATGGAAAATTTACCAAGAAATATTGATAACTAATACTTCAGGTGAGAGGGTCATATGCTTTAATCACCAGTTACTTATTTATTAATTTACAATTTATTTAATAAATATACTTTGAATACCCACTGTATTCTATGCAATGTCCTACTACTAAGAAGTCGTCATTGAATTAAACTGATAAATCACTTCAATTATACTGAACTTTCAGTTTATACAAGAAAAGCAAGCAAATGTAAATTAAAAAGGGAAAGGATAGGATGTGTTGCATAGTGGTAAGTGAGTGCTGGAATAGAAGTAAAGCAAGAATAGGTAAAAATTACATTTACCCTTGTAATCTTTAATAAGGGTTTGTCATCTTGAATGGGGGAATGTAATCTTGAAAGAAGTTATGTAATATTGAATAAAGATTTATAGAAAGACTCACTGAGAGGCTGAAATTTGGAGGATACCCACGAGAGGGACTAATCAGGACAGATATCTTAAGTACTAGACAGAATTCCAAACTGTTGAAAATTTTAAATGATAAAGAACATGGCTAACAACTTGCAAACTTTGTGATTATTTCAAGACAGAAGTATAGAAATGGAATATTTTTACATTGATGTATTTTAATTTGTCTATGTAGTGTTTTCATTTTGTGGATTGAGAATAGTCTTTCTCAACTACTACCTCATCCTACAAGTGTAGACTGTAAATTGTTTTAGTTTATTTGCCTATATTTATTCTAGCATGGTAAATTGTAATAAAGACTATCAATAAAAAATTATTCTGAGAGAAACTGGAGCAAAATCCCATGTGAGATGTCTAAATTCTCTCATGAGTAAGTTCAAGTAGATGGTGAAAATGGCTGACTGTTCCATTAAACTGCTATAACCTAAGGCAAGCTGTTCTTAGAAAACCACTGAGTGGGACTTAACTACTGAAATGCAGGTGAAGACGTCTTAGTCATATTTTATTGGACACACATGAATACATCTTCTTCATAATTAAGATTAACTTCTGTTACTGCTGAGCCAAGGGGGCTATAGAATTGTATGGTATTTCATTTATCATCCCAGAAGCAATAACATGATGAACACATTAATTAAATATATTTGCTATATAAGTATTATAAAATATTGTATGGTGTTTACTAATTGGCTTTGTTACAAATTTTTCAAGATTTAGTCTACAAATATTATATATTAAGATTTATCATAAACTTTTTTATGATAAAATATTCCTCAGAATATTTCAGTCCCAGCTTTTCATATCATAATAATATTTTTTAAATTAATAAGAGATAAATGTGAAAATAGGTAACTATGGTGTGACTTTTGACTTTAGAAAAGAAATTATTATACTTAATTTTGTTTTTTCTTTGAGTGAAAAGTATGATCATCTGTTAAAAAATTCAAAAATTATGAGTGTAGCATGAAGTCTCCCTTCCTAATCACCACCTACTCAGTTTCCCTATATAAAGGCTACTGAAGGTCTTCAGTTTCCAGAAATATCCTATATTTTTACTAAGATGTATGTATATATTACATTTTTATTTTCTTATACAATAGTACCAAGTTTGGCATGCTATTGTTTATGTTTACACTTTATATCATCTCTTAGAAATCATCCCTGTCAATACAGAAATAACTTGTGATTTTCAATTGCAAATTACTCCAATGGATGAATGATTGTAACTTAATAATCTAGTTTTCAATTGTTGGTTTCAGGTTGTTTCAATTTTTTTGCTACTACAAAGCAGGACTGCAATAAATATCTTTGGAAATAAGCAAGCTTGTACACATAAAAGTTCATCTGTTGGTAAAATTATCAGGAATCAATTTGGTAGATGAATATATGAATGAGAATGCATTTATAATTTGGAGATACACTGTTAATTTCCCTCCATTGAGAATTTTACCCATTTACTATTACACCAGTAATATATGAAAAGGCCTACATTCTCAGCGTTTGCCTATGGAGGTATTTACCAATTATTTGAAATTATATTCCTATTTGAAAGATAAAAATTTGTATCTCAATATGTTATAATTTTCCATTCAGGTGAGAATTAGGATATTTCCATGTGCTGAGACATTTTACAGGCTATTTTATGTTATATTCTTAGAGTTATTAAATTATTGCTTTATAGAAACTTTTATATATTAAAGAAATTACTCTTTTTTTCTGTTCTATTAGATGTAGCATCTTTTTTATTCATGAAAACCATTTTTATATTTTTGGCCAGGCAGATTGCTATAATGCTTGGCTGATAAAAGCTATCCACGTTTAATTTTATTATTTTTGCGTTTTGTAATGTTTTAAAAACAATAAACAATACTTCATGTTATACTGGCACATTTAGAATCTCATTTTATCCACTTAAACACATTAAATTCATTTTGTGTAAGGTTGGAGATGTGAATCTAACTTAATTTGTTTGAAATAACTATTATATTTCAGATTTGATCTATGATATTAACTCTTGATCTTTCAGTCTGTTTTATGTGTTGATACTACAAAGCAGCTTTTAAACATATTTTAATATTTCAAAAAGGTAGACTTGAAGCACCTTATTGCTAATAAATATAGAAAAATATTGGCTAATATTGTGCTTTTATTTATTCACCTGGATTTTTAGAATTAGTTTAATTTTTAAAAGTTGGGGTATATTAAACTTACAATGTACCATCAATACTATTGATAAATCGATGAGATTGTCTTTCTATTCAAGGACTTGGAAATTTTTCCGTTATTTTCCATATTTGGGGGTGGATAATTAGTACTGAACACTTTTATATGCTAATTTTTGCTTATTTCTGTTACATTGGTTTCTATTGCTGTAATAATAAATACTCATTTTCCTAGAAAGTCTTTCAAGTAGTTGACTTCTGTCACTATAATAAAGGAATTTTAAATGTGCTTATCTACTTTATCTACTTTTTTTCCTTTAAACAATATATTTTAGTTGATTTTCTCAAATGTAAAAAGAATACAATTTTCAAGCAGCAGAATAAATGTCAAGCTTTCTTATGGTATGTAGGAAAAGACACATATACCCAGTAATACGTTCAAGTATGTCCAAGAACCAGCATTCATATCCTGGAAGTGGAATACCTAGGATAGAACAAGAAGAGGGCCAGAGGTTGCATGAAAGCTGAACTAACAAGTTTCCCAGACCTCCTTGACTTCGCAATTTTCAACAATATGTAAAAAAGATATGTGAACATACTCAAAACTAAAAGACCAGGAATTCAAGACCAGTCTGGCCACCGTGATGAAACCCTGTCTCTACTAAAAATAAAAATAAATAAGAATAAAAATAAATAAATAAAAGTAAATAGCCTGTGTGGTGGCGCACGCCTGTAATCCCAGCTACTCTGGAGGCTAAGGCAGAAGAATAGCCTGAACCCAGGAGGCAGAGGTGGAAATGAGCCAAGATCACACAACTGCACTCCAGCCTGGGTGACAGAATGAGGTGCTGTCTCAAAAAAAAAAAAAAAAAAATTGCTTTTGTGTGCAAAATTTTGCTGTCCTGAAAAAAAAAAAAAAAATTAGAATAGACTTGTTTATATTTGATAATGTCCTTATTTTAAAATGTATATATGTAACATTTATATTAATCTGAAACATATAGAATTGGTGTTTTATTAGTGATTACAGTTTAAAACCATCTTCAAATAGAATACTAAACAGCAAAACATGGTATTTATTAATTTCTATTTAGCTACGGTCAAATGAACATTACTATATAAGCATACTGTTTTGACTTGCTTCAGCAAATTAAATAGAAGCTGACAAAATTTGATGTTTAAAAACCAATTTGAAATTGAGTTGGCATTATTGGGGAAAGTGAGTATTTGATATTTGCCAGGCATTTTTGTTGTTAGCAGCTGAAAATTATTCCAACTTTCTAAAAAGAAGCTGGAAATTTCAGGCATTCTTTTCTCTTACATCTGGAGTGCAGGCACCTGCTCTTGACTTCTGTAGGGGTGGGGGGTTATTATACAACCTCAATGTCCAGGACTAGTGGCTGTGACGGTATTGCATGTGCCAGATTCTGCAACACAATCCAACGATGAGTTTACTGACTGTGTTATCTGGAAACCTTAAATCTCTGTCTTTCTTGGTAATCCTGTGAACTTTTTGACGTCCTTCAGCAAGTTATGTGCCTTTTAATTAGCTGTATTCAGTTCTGATTGCTTTTGTTAAGAAATGTTCAATAACTATACTATAAATCAGAATTTCTTGACTTTGATGCTATTAAAATGCTGGGATAAACAACTCTTTGTTGGGGGATGGGAGTGGCTATTTGTGCAAAATAAGATTAGTAAGATATTTATAGGTCTTTACCCACTAGATGTCAGTAGAATATTCCCATTTGTGACAACCAAAACTATCTCATGGGAAACAAAATTGTTCCCATCTAATTGAGAGCTATTGCTATAGATGGATAAGTAGCAGAAAGAAAAATTCTGTTGTATGATATATACATTGAGATTCATTGAATAGATCCCTATTTCAATAAATAAATATGGAGAGAGAAAAACTTCAGAATCCCATAAATGACGGTAAAAGTAATTCAAGATTGCTTGCAAAATTTAATATAAAATATGTATCCTATTTAAAAAAAACACAAGAGAGAAACAGATTTATCAGTTAGAGTAAAACTAAATCTGAATTTCTCCAGTGGGTAGTTTAAGTACCAAATTACTGTTTTTGTGAATGCCTAAAGATTGAATATGACAATATTGCAAAGAAAATTAAATTAATGTATTGTTCTTCTTGTTTCAGAATTCTGTGCCTTTTGAGTGCGGTGTGTTCTCTTTTCCCAATATAATTTCCAAAATCTCAGTGTTCAGCTGAAAAACATATCTACTATGTCAGTAACGATGAAATCCTTTTCAGAAATATACCCATCTTAAAAGAGTTCATAAAAAGAAACACACACATTTAAATAAATATTGATGGTATAATGTTTTCCATTTCAAAAATAATCTTTGTATTTTGATTAGATCCCTGTTTTGTGTTTTCTGGTGTATGCATAAGCATTTAACATATTTTGAAAAGCTCACAAGCAACAAAATTAAAAAGCCCTGAATCTATTAACTTTATAAGATATCTTTTCAAATGTGTATGTGATATTTATGTATAACACCCTTCATTAAAAAGATTTTGCTATTGAGAACGTTTGGTTTAGTTTGAGGATAAAAGAGTACGATTAATAACAGGAAGAAATCTCTATTAAAAAACTGTAATTATATACTTTAATAAATTGAGAGATGATTACCTGTGGAATCTCAGGCTTTTTATATCTCTACTTGTCTATTTATCTATCTATCTATCTATCTATCTATCTATCTATCTATCTATCTATCTATCATCTATCTATAAACATGCATGCATGCACACACACAGAGACACCAACAAAATAATTTGGATGGCTCTTTGGTTTACTCTAAAAGTTAAGTTTTAATACCTAGATATAGAAGGAAAACTGACTCTGATTTACTGATTTAAAACTGAAAGATTATATGGTAGATAAGAAGGGTAAACACACAAATGTATTGGTAGCTTTATTTAAAAAGTTTTGTAATTCATCTTTTTTTTTTTTTTTTTTGTCTGTGTAGGGTAGGAATGTGAAATCATGACATTTTATAGAAAATGTCTAACAGAAGATTTATGAATTACTTTTTGGCAAGGTAGTAATTTGGCTAACTTACTGTCACTTGAATCTTTGGTTCTCGGTCTTGCAGTTAAAAATTACTTGTTTAAAATCTGTCCACTTAGAAATTAGAAGACCTCAGTGAAGTATACATAAGAAGCAAATTTACATAAGACTGATTTTTAAAAAGTAAATTGAATTAAAAACATTAGGATATATGTTTCTGTATCTATTACATGCAAACTTTCCATTCACCCTTCCACCCAGCCCCAGCGGCCACCATTCAATTTGCTGTCTCTATGAATTTGACTACGGTAAGAACCTCATGTGAGAGGTGTCATATAATATTTGCCTTTTTTCCACCGACTTATTTTATTTAGAATAATAACTTTAAGGTTCATTCATGTTGTAGCATATGTCAAAATGTCCTTCCTTTCTTCCTTTATAGGGCTGAATAATATTCCATTGCATGGATATACCACATTTTGTCTATCTATTCATCTGTTAATGAACATTTGGGTTGTGTCTTCTTTTTGGCTATTGTAAATGTTGGTGCTATGAACATGGGTGTGCAAATACCTGCTCAAGTTCCTACTTTCAGTTCTTTAGGGTATATACATGGAAGGGAAGCTGGTGGATCATACAGAGACACCCTCCCAATCTATCAAATTTATCATTTTTATAAAGGTTTTTTTTTTTTGTTTTTTGTTTTTTGTTTTTTTTTTTGCCAAGTTAAAAGAGTAAATTCAGTCTCTTCCTTTTACTATATAGTTCACCAATTTTCTAAAGAAAACTCTTGAAGTGCCTTGTTGAATATGAGTGAATGTGTAATTCCTTGATTACTTATTTCACTAGCTAGTTATTTAGCTGGTTAGTCAGTAATGCAAACACACTTTCAAAAGAATTTGATAAAGGTGTCCATTCACGTCTTGACTTACTGCGAATACATTTAATTAGAGAATTCTCTTAATTCAATATATTTTAAACTGACTTTTGGGGTAAAAATAACAATTACTGATGCTAAAAAGCTACAACTTTACTTATCTAATTTGCTATTATGGAAGGGCTCACAAATGTATAATCCTGAACACATTCCAATAAAAGAATGGTTCTGGAAAGAAGTAACAAAGCATGGCCTGCCCTTGCAGAAACTGGCAATCACTTTGAAAATTATTTTTTAAGGTTACTTTCATATAGATTACTTTTGGAAATTATAAAAAGAGGAGTATAAGTCAAAAAAAGAGAGAATTAGTAAAAATCTACATATATATCTGGATATAAATTTTTAGAAAAACTAGGAGGCTAAAACATCTTTGATCATTATAAATCATCCAAAAAAGTACAAAGGGCACAAGTAATAATTATAAAGTGATTTAAATGTTCTATAGTAAATTTTGTTCTATTTAATTAAACCGCTGAAGAATTTTTTTTTTTTTTTTTTTTTTTTTTTTTGAGACGGAGTCTCGCTCTGTCACCCAGGCTAGAGTGCAGTGGCCCGATCTTGGCTCACTGCAAGCTCCGCCTCCCGGGTTCTCACCACCCTCCTGCCTCAGCCTCCCGAGTAGAGTAGCTGGGACTACAGGCATCTGCCACCACCCCTGGCTAATTTTTTTGTATTTTTTTAGTAGAGACAGGGTTTCACCCTGTTAGCCAGAATGGTCTGGATCTCCTGACCTTGTGATCCACCTGCCTCGGCTGGAGTTACAGGCATGAGCCACTGCACCCGGCCTGAAGATATCTTTCAATATAAATATATATGTAAAATAATACCTTTATTATGAGGAGATTTTACATCAGAATGCTACTTTCAAAATTAAATATAATACCATGTCTAATTTCATTTAAAAATAGGGAAGAAAATCGTAAATAAAATGAAAAAAAATGAAATTCAAATAAATATACATTGAGGATAAAATTTGTTTCCTAGAAGTAAGATTTAATTTTTAATAGAATTGACTCTCAGCTATTTAGGAGAAGGCCATTAGTATTCTTATACTTTATCATATTTTCTCCTTCTCTCAACCTCAATTGTTGTTAGTTTAAACTTTAAAATGTCTACTTTGTAGCATTAAAATCTCTATTCTATAACTAAAATTTTTATATGTGTTTAGATTTATCCTATGTCTGTAATAAATCAATTAATTTATTAATTCTTTTCCCCTATTTAAGTTTTCCTAAATTCAACTGTAATTGTCTAAATATGTTAAATTCATTTTTCAAAATAGGTTTAAAAGACAGCACGGATGTACAGTTAAGCATATGTGGCAATTTAGCATGATGAAGGAGGCATTTTAATTGAACTTAGAAAATATATTTAACTATTTAGACAATATAGTAGACATTTTCAAAATAATAAAATTATACTTATTCTTTTCAACATATACAAAGATAAAATGTATGGAAAAATTTGATATAATAAATGAATCTTAAAGATATTAATAATTGGACTTTTACCTTGAACTAGAAAAGACTTTTCTCCAAAAATGAGCCAAAAATCAGATACTATTGCACAGTGAATATAAAATACTTTCACATAGGAAGAAAATGCTGTTTGTAAAGTGAAAAGATAAATGACTGAATTTAAGTAAATATTTATATTAATAACTTATATAACAACAGGATGCATGCTGAGATTATGAGAAAATAAAAACTCCTTAGAAAGATAAACACAAGATGTGTATTCACTAGCCCTATTCACAAATATATAATTCTCCTCTTTTGGATAATTAAATTGATAGAATTGCCCTTCTTTGCCTACTTGGATTCGATAAGATTATGTGGTTCGTTTGGACAATAAAATGTAGACAAAAGTTATATGTATCCCTTCTGAGCTGAAACTTCTAGACTCACTACATTCTCATCATTCTAATTCAATAGTCTTAGAAGTAGAGGTGAAAATTGAACCATGATCAGCCTGGATCTCTGACGGACTATAGTCAGCATAATTTCAAGCCAATTATTGAAAGACATTTGACACAGTTAATAATCAAATCATTGTTTCTAAAAAGTCACTTGGATTATAAATCAAGAGTAGGTTTGTTTGTTACCAGAGCATAAGCTACTCCTTCCTGACTAATGCATAGTAGCTAACAGAAAAGCCATCTAAAGTATATAACATGTATTTTAGAACATTTTGCAATCAATGTAGTTTCCAGTGGATTCTGTAATTTTTCTGCAGGATAAATGATCTGCTTGTGCTGAAACAACTAGAATTATTTCACTCTTGAACAAAAATGAACTCATAGACAGGGTAAACTGACTCTACATCTATATCACTACCAATATCATTGAAAATAGAAAACAGAACACTGGTCACACTTTGGATTAAAGGACAGTGCAGAATGCAAGAAAGTGAGAGGTTTATTTTGAATTCAAGAGCTCTAGCAAGTCCTTGCATGTGTTAGAAAATCCCAGTGAAATTCTGATGGGTTATTATGACATTTCTTTATTCCTTTCCTCAATGTCAGAACTATGTGAAAATATCCTGATGTTCTGAGGAAAGTAAAACCTCTCTTGAGAGTAATTTTCCTCAGTTATGTTACACAAAGGAAATGCCCTGTACTTTTTGTTTCCAAGAAATAGTGAAGAATTGCAAATTTCTCTAGATAATGAACCCAGAGTATATCTGAGGGATACATCATTGAAGAGTACTTCCTTGTGCTTCCTTTTCAGGATTAAAGTATTTTCAACTGCAAGTAGAATTAGGTCACTGACACATTATCTGCAAGACAAAGTAAAACTATTTCATCCAATCTTTTTATAAGTTTTATTTAACAGAAATAATTATCTGTGGTAATTATTGGAGAAAGAAGTAATAAACATAACTTGTTTGTATGGGAGGTGAAAGTCTAATTTACATTGTTTTTGAGGATTTGTATTGACTACTCAGAAATATGAATGACACATATATGTACATACTTGTGTTTACTAACTATAATTATGAACAATTCACTGCTCAATCTAATTATTATATATTTAAAGATTGTACAAAATCTTCAAAGCCAAGACAAGATAATCAACTCAAAACACACTAGCATCATATGAGTTGTCATCTCTGATTGCAACAGTTTTGATGCCTTTCCATTCTGAGTTAATTTTACATATAAAATCTCACTTAAATGTGTGCGTATGTCATTGAGAGACAATAAGCAAAAACAATCATTTTTCTACCTTGATAAACATAAGCAAACAAGTTATTATTGAATATACCATACCTGCCATCCATATTATGTATTATACATATATCGTTTAGGATTTTTTCTTCTATTTTCCTCCTTTACTTTCTGTATTTCTTCTCTCTTTTCTTCTTTCCTTTCAGACATTATGAGAGATGAATTTTTGTGTTTTCTGTTAATATTAAGTACATCAAGACCTAGGTAAAAATTTGAGGCATGGAAGGACTACCCTTTGGCTTTCTACTTTATGGAAATTATCTTCTCCTTAAGGCTCATTTTACCCGGATTCTTAATACTTCACTGTAATTTGATTCTATCTTGTATTTTTAATAATCTTTACTAAGTCGTATATTCTGACATCTAATTTCTTCAGATTTGAATCCCAATCTTCCCATTTATTGCAGTGCTGGTTTAGAAACATCCTTTTACCAGAAATTAATATTTTTTTCCTTTGGTAAATGAAGGTAGTTTTCCTAACATATGACATAGCTATAGGTATTAAAGAAGAGACATGCAAATTCAGACATCGTAATTGAGTTTTGGTAGATATTAAACCAAGGCTAGCTCTCTTGATAGCTTTTTAGCTGACTAATCTGTGGTAATGGAAAACATTTGCAGCCTAAAGTCAAGCTGACTTTTCTTTGCAACACTTACTGACTTTGACTTTGGAGTTTATTTCAGGTAAGAAATTATCTAGAGATGTTTGGAAGAGTAAATAATACATAGTGGATGTGATTTTGATTTAATGCAACAAAGCTTCAAAGACATTTGCTTTTGTCACCTAAGAGTGAAGTCAGTCAATTTTGCAATACAATCGGTGACAATAAAATAGAGTCAAGTTGTCTCACAGGATAATCAAATTGCACCTTATATTCTCTGTGTCTCTTAGAAATGGTTTTAGACATGCTAGTTTCCTGAATAGCTGGACATGGAGTTTCTTGTAATGGAATTATTATGAGAATGAAAATGAAATTTTAGTTAAAATATTAAAATAACAAGTTTTATTGAAATATACATATTAAAGAGCTGTGTAACAAAAATTATAATTCTATAATAGGAAAAGCAAATGTATCATGTGACACCTGTTCTTTTTAGTACCTCTCCAGATTAATTAATATATGGAGTAACATGTAACTCCGCTTGTATCTTAAGCTATAGTGACAATGACCTCATGGTTGACAGCCTTATAATGTAAAAAGTGCCATGGCTTACTGGGTTTTCTTTGAAGTATAATTTTGATATTTACTTTAAATATATCAGTAGTAATTAGAGGTCATAGGGTCATAATGCAGATTTCAAGAACAATCACAATATATACATTGTGGTTCTGATTTAAGGAACAGCAACTTTTTTTTTGGGGGGGGGTCTCTCAACTGAGTAAAATGTTGATAGTTTGTTATTTTTGTCATTGTTTTTCTTTTGAAAATTAATTTTCATAGCTCATTTTTGTTTTTTTTTGTTTTGGGTCCTTTGAGACAGAGTCTCTCTCTGTCACTCAGGCTGAAGTGCAGTGACCCCATCTGGGCTCACTCAACCTCCACCTCTCAGACTCAGATGATCCACCCACCTCAGCCTCCTGAGTAGCTGCGACAACAGGCACATGCTACCATGGCAGGCTGATTTTTATATTTTTTGTAGAGATAGGGTTTCTGTATGTTTCCCGATTTTGTCTTGAACTCCTGAAGTGGGATTACAGGTGTGACCCATCACACCTGATTTCTTACAACTCTTAAGAGAGCAATAATTTTGAGACACAGATACTTAGCGCCACCCCACAACCAATGTGTTCTACCATGAAATCATATCTTTGTAAAATGATGTGGAAAACATTATAATACACTTGATATAAGTAGATTTTAAAACTGTGATGAATTTCTAGCACCAGTATGAAGACAGAATCAGAATGCTATTGATAATTTCAAATAAAAAAAGAAGGCACACTTGAATACTGAGAGGAGATGTAATGCATTTTCTAAACAAAGCACACAGTTAATTAGTATTCATGATTTCATTTGTGTTTCTCTGACTCTGATAAATAATTAAAGGAAACTGCATTAATTTCATCGATAATATTTGTCACAATCCATCCTGGATATTATTTCACATTTTATTGATTTTTAAGAGGAAGATATTTTTATTTTCTCTTAAGGACAAGGAAACTGAGGTTTAAGGAAGTCAAGTGATGTTCTTGGTGTACCAATTACATGCTGGTAAAAAGAGATTTTAAATTCAGGTTGTTTGGCTTCAAGAAGTACACTGCTCTTTTAATTAAAACAATTTGTTCTGCTTGTTACTCACAAAAAGTCTAAACATGATTGTAAGTAGAATTTTGCTCCAAAATATGCCATTATCAATAAAACATTTTCAATTTCTGAGACCACAGATAAGATGAGGCATCATTTAAAGGATGACATGGCTGTATACATGATTATGAGAAGTTAGTCTTATTTGGAAAGGCATGGTTATAATGTATCTGTCATGGTCTAAGCTATATACTGTATTAAGGACTGAAGTAGATATGTGATCCAGTTTTAGGGGATTTAGAATGTGGTGAAGAATATTGATAGATATATAAGCATATTTTAATCATGTAAGTCAAAAACAAAATGAGAAAACTTAAAACTGCATTAGAAACCCAAAGCGCCAAATAACTAGCTTGGTGACTTTGGTCTAGTTACTTAACCTTACTGGAACTTAGTTTTTTCTCATGTAAAATGTT
>NW_012101798.1:3511183-3513356 GCF_000951045.1 Mandrillus leucophaeus
TCTCTGCACTACCTTTGCAACTTTCTGTCTACTGGTAATTATTTCAAAATAAAATGTTCAATAATCATAAAAAAATTTCAATTTTTTTGTTTGTTGTGAGAGGGAGTCTCGCTCTGTTTCCCAGGCTGGAGTGCAGTAGCGCAATTTCGGCTCACTGCAAACTCCACCTCCCAGGTTCAAGCAATTCTTTGCTTCAGCCTCCTGAGTAGCTGGGATTGCAGGTGTCTGTCACCACGCCCAGCTAATTTTCATATTTTTAGTGGAGACGGGGTTTCACCATCGTGGCCAGGCTGGTCTTGAACTCCTGACCTCGTGATCCACCCGCCTTGGCCTCCCAAAGTGCTGGGATTACAGGCATGAGCCATGGCGCCCAGCCTCAATTTTTAACATTAAAGACTTCCTATTAAACTCCACGATGTATACACAAAATAGAAATACAAAGTAAGTATGTGAAAATGTTAGTAATTTTCTATAAGTGGTGTGCCTAGATTTCAAATTTTTAATCATTTCCTTTTCTATAATTTTTAAACTTTCTCTAATAAGCATGCATAACACTTTAACAAATTTAAATTACTCAGTGAAATATATTTTGCATTAAAAAACTTTAAAAATATGAAATATAGATATTTGGTTTGGAGGAGGCTATTGAAACATTTTATCTGCAATTCACTCCTATTCTTTTTGATATTGCACAATAGAGACTAATTGTTTTCTATATATGGTACTTTGATTATTGATAGAGACTAATGAAGAAAAGTGAGTTGCCTTTACTAACTTTTAGTTCCAGTAAAATGAGTGTTTAATAATGTTTTCAGATGTGTCTCCCACTGATCATATACTAAGGTCACTCTAAGAACATTTATTCCTGTGAAGAGTCACTCAAGCTGTCATTTAAAAACACAAACTTGAAAACCAAAACAAAGAAAGAAAGAAAACAGAATCATGAAACTATTTTTGCCTCTAATTTACTGGAACCCTGATCTTCAAATATTAAATAAGGTTTATGAGGGTATGCTATATTATAGTCACTATGAACTAGCAGGAAATCTGACTTCTACAATTCTGTGGTGATCTACAGGGACACTTGGTTCTTTATATGTATGCATCTGTGTGGATATAGCATGTCCGTGTTTATAAACATATCTCTTAAGGAAATATACACTTATATTTTAAGAAAACATACAAATATTTCCTAAGGCACTGAGTGGACAAATGCATATAACAAAAATATACATCATCTTGCTTTGAAGAATTCATTACCTATGGAAATAAGGCATGTGAACAGATGCAGTGCACTATGTTATGGTTTGTAACAGAGATATCTACAAAGCTGAATGAACTTTTGGTGAAGGCAATGTGGGAAAGCAGCCTTCACAGAAGGACAGACAATATATTTGGGTTTTCAAAGAAAAGAATAAAATATTTTCTAGATTGGGTCAAAAACACCTGGCATGCCTGTAGGAAAGTTCAGCATATGGAAGGCCTTTTCCGCATGTAGTGAGATAACCATGTGGTGTTTGTCTTTCGTTCTGCTCATGTGATAAATCACATTTATTGATTTGCATAGGTTGAACCAACCTTGCATCTCATGAAGTCTACTTGATCATTATGGGTAAGTTTTTACATGTGCTACTGGATTTGGCTTGCCACTATTTTGTGGAATATTTTTGCATCGATGTTATCAAGGATATTGGCCTGAACTTTTTTTTTTTCTTGTATCTCCACCAGGCTTTGGTATCAGAATGATGCTGGCCTCTTAGAATGAGTTAGGGAGGAATCCCTTCTTCTCAATTTTTTTTTTTTTTTTTTGACTATTCTCAGTAGGAATGGTACCAGCTCTTCTTTGTACCTCTGGTAGAATTCAGCTGTGAATCCCTTTGTTTCCGGGCTTGTATTGGTTGGTAGGCTATTTATTACTGCCTCAATTTCATAACTCATTATTGGTCTATTCAGGGATTCAGTTCTAACTGGTTCAGTCTTGGGGGTATGTATGTGTTCAGGAATGTATCCATTTCTTCTAGATTTTCTAGTTTACATTCATAGAGATGTTTATTGTATTGTCTGATGATTGTTTATATTTCTGTGGGGTCAGTGGTGATATTATCCTTATCATTTCTGACTGTTTATTTGAATCTTTTTTATTTCCTTTTTTATTAGTCTAGCTAATAGTCTA
>NW_012101798.1:3513859-3515906 GCF_000951045.1 Mandrillus leucophaeus
CCTCCCGGGTTCACTCCATTCTCCTGCCTCAGCCTCCGAAGTAGCTGGGACTACAGGCGCCCGCCACCTCGCCCGGCTACTTTTTTGCATTTTTAGTAGAGACGGGGTTTCACCGTGTTAGCCAGGATGGTCTCAATCTCCTGACCTCGTGATCTGCCCGCTTCAGCCTCCCAAAGTGCTTTTTCAATTTTTAGAACCAGCCATGTTACACAACATACCAAAGATTTATTTATGTAATAAAACAGAATGCAGATGCTAACAAACATGACATTTTATTAAATAAATACAAACAGAAATGGGAGGAAAATTGGATGAAAGGATATGAGTGAGTCACAGCCACTTCCCTTACAACATGAGAGACAGGAAATCATATCAATGCTGTTATAACAAAAGATAAAGATAAGGATTTATTATAAAGTCACCAATATAAGAAAATAAGTATAAATTAGTGATTTAAAAATGAAAGATTGAAAGAGAGAAGACAGAGAAGTGGAAAAGAGAGCTGTCTGCTCCTGCTCTGTTTCAAATCAGGAGTCAGTAGACAGTGCTGAAAATGGTAATTTAAGAAAATGAGTATGCATAATCTTTAGAAATGTGTCATTAGTTACAATGTGAGAAATAAGGAAAAAAGGTTACAGTTGATGTCTCTCAAGAAGTGGTATTATGGGTGAGGATGGGGTGGAATTGGAGGCTGCTAATGGTTCTTCAATGTAAACACTTCCTTAATATTGTTTACTTTAATAAAAAGTATCTACTTCTCTCTGTCTTTATATCTATCAGTCTGTTTAAAACAAAGTAAAACAATAAAAGCATCCATATTTTTTCTTTATTCAACAGATTCTATTGGAACCTGCTATGTGCCAAATTGAAATTCATCTATTGCAATGAAAAGACAGAACGCGTTCCCTTTCAGAGTTTACAATGCAGAGACAACAGATGATTAAGCAATTATAGCCATAGGAAAATAACATGTCCCTTAGGTGGGCAAGAAACATAACATTGGCAAAAGCTATACTAAGAAATAAATGTGTAAAAATTTGGTTTTAAATTGAAATAAAATGAATGACATCAAAAATGGAGGAGAAAAAATATTTCTCTATATTTTACTGTTTGCTTATAAAAAGAAAATTGTACATAGACAGAAACTATAGAGGCAAAAATTAAAGAACAGACAGAAAAAAAAAAGGGGCTAACTAGCAATTAGCACGTTACTATGTAGAATCTCCAAAAACCCATTTTGGTGCAGTGTTAAGACTAGATCAAGAAAGCTGGAGATCAGGACTCTGCTGTAGCAAGGATGAGAAAAAAAAAAACGGATGCAAAAAGTGTAAAAGTCCTTCACACTTTGATTACTGAAAGGAAATATGATGAGAATTTTTTTGTGAGTCTCATTGTAATATACAGCCTAATTAATGAAATTTATACCTAAACTCTAATACTGTTTTCTTTTGCATTAAATTTCTTGCCCGCCTGAAGTTTCAGAATTATTTTGAGAAAATGAAACAATCTCTCCTAACATTTGTAGGACTTGAGGCCAAGGGTACAGTTGGAAATATATATACTACATATATAAATGCTTAAAAGTTAAAAACACAACTAACAAAATAATTTATTCACATTGTCCTAAAAAGCCGGATTCAGAGTAGACTTCTGTCTCCTAGCAAATCACAGCCTGACCATGAATGAGGCTGCACGATCCAGTCCAGACTCTTTGTCCCCTCTACTTCTGCCTTTTCTGCCATGTGAAGTGTCTTGCTTGCATGTGCACAAGTTTTCCTGGTTAGAGGCTTGTGTGTACAATACTCCAGCCTCAAGTTCAGGCACTCGACTGTATACAACTGCTGACCCTTGGCCACTCATTAGGCCTAAAGATGCCCAAAATATAAATGACTCAGAGCTTGACAGTGAATATTAAGTATTTGATATCAATCCTGACTATATTTTCACAAGAATACATGATCCCATTGGGGCCGGGCGCAGTGGCTCACTCCTGTAATACCAGCGCTTTGGGAGGCCGAGGCGGGCGGATCACGAGGTCAGGAGATCG
>NW_012101798.1:3517023-3518297 GCF_000951045.1 Mandrillus leucophaeus
CAGAGTGATCAAATTTTGTAAAGTCATGCGTAATACGTTTAATTGCTTTGATGTTATCTCATAGTCATACAGATCAATAGAAACATTTTTAAAAAGGGAATTCACATGTCCAGAATTTTTTGGTGGGATGAACAACTTCCTGCCACAAAGAAGGGTAGAGTAGAAGAGAGAGTCGTTTGTATGGTTCACAATGTTTCTTTTCCCTTAAATGCACCCATCCTCTACTGTAGAGTCCTTAATTCTTAGCAAAATCATAGTTTCATTATTTAAGACTCAACTGAAGTAAAAGGGCATTGCCAACATTTAATTGACATCAGTTTATCAATTAACCAGCAAATAACTGAGGAACTGAGCTCTGTGAAGTATGAAGTGGTAAGCAGTAGAATGCCCCAATGGTTACAAAAAAGTCTGAGTACCCAGAAAAAAATGTGCAAACATAAAAGAGAAGGATTTGAATAGAGGTTGCCCTGACTTGGTCTATTTAACAATAGAGCTAATATTGATGGACTTCTCTAAGATACTGTTCAGCAACTTCACAGAATGATCACACTAATTGAACCAGTGGAGGTATCGCTTTTCCAAAAGGCTTCTCATAGATATGACTAAAGAAAAGTAGAAAATCCATATAATGTTGGGACTGAATCCCAGGAGCACTCTTTTTTGACTCTATTGATGAAGAATATTTAAACTTTTTTGTCTCATTCAGAGGCTTACATTAGAGAGAACCTGCTGGAAATGATTGTACAGTTCACAGCTTCATATTCAACTAAGTAAACCAAGGAGGTCTAAGTCTCAATTCAGCAATTCCATACTGAAATGAAAATGTAGAGCAAATGAACTCCAAGCACAAAGCAAATTTAGAAAAGGCTGAGGAAATATTCATTTTGATTTTGTGAATAAGCAGATGCAATGTGGGTGAGGATTACATCACTTCAGCAGGTGTTAATTTGTTCATAAATATATCACCTGTAAAAAAATAAAGAAATTTTAAAAGTAGGAGATGTAGCTTCTAATTGCTTTTTTCCTGGATCATTTAATTCACATCATATGATACCTTAACTTTCTCAAGAAATTAAATCAAACTTCATGAGTTCACAAAATAGAAGACACTAAAAATTCAGAATGGATAGTCCCTTTAGAGACACAACTCATTCAACTTTCATTGAACTTACCAGTGAAAGCCACATTGGTAAATGGTGGGTACACAAAGAACAAATTTCAAATAGGAAAGAAAAAAATATGAATAGGAAAAGGTTATGACAGTCCCCATTTGA
>NW_012101798.1:3520527-3522809 GCF_000951045.1 Mandrillus leucophaeus
CTCCAGTAACCAAAACAGCATGGTACTCATATAAGAACAGACACATAGACTAATAACTGGCTAGTCATATACAGAACCTTGAAACTAGACCCCTTCCTTACCCTATATACAAAAATCAACTCCAGGTAGATTAAAGACTTAAATTTAATACCCCAAACTATAAAACCCTAGAAGAAAACCTACGCAATACCATTTATGACATAGGCACGGGAAAAGATTTCATGACAAAGATGCCAAAAGCAATTGCAACTAAAGCAAAAATTTACAAATGAAAACTAATTAAATGAGAGAGCTTCTGCACAGCAAAAGAAACTACCATCAGAGTGAACAGACAACCTACAGAATGGGAAAAAATTTTTGCATTCTCTCCATCTGACGAAGGCCTAATATCCAGCATCTACAAGGGACTTATATAAATTTGCAAGATACAAGCAAACGACCCTGTTAAAAAGTGAGCAAAGGATATAAGCAGACACTTCTCAAAAGAAGATATCCATGCTGCCAGTAAACATGAAAAAAAAAAGTTTAACATCACTGATCATTGGAGAAGTGCAAATCAAAACCACAATGAGATACTATCTCACACTAGTCAGAATGGCTATTACTAAAGAGTCAAAAAGCAACAGATGCTGGAGAGGTTGTGGAGAAAAAGGAATGCTTTTACATTGCTTATGGGAGTGTAAATTAGGTGGACCATTGTGGAAAAGAGTGTGGTGATTCCTCAAAGACTTAGAAACAGAAATACCATTTGATCCAGCAGTCCCATTATTAAGTATATAACCAAAAAAAAAAAAAACATAAATCATTCTATTATAAAGATACATACATGCATATGTTCATTGCAGCACTATTCACAATAGCAAAGACATCAGATCAACCTAAATGGCCATCAATGATAGACTGGATAAAAAAGAAGTGTGCTACGTATAAACCATGTAATACTATGCAGCCATAAAAAGGAATGAGATCATATCCTTTGGAGGGACATGGGTGGAGTTGGAAGCTATTATCCTCAGCAACCTAACCCAGGAACAGAAAACCAAATGCTGTATGTTTTTACTTATAAGTGGAGCTGAATGATGAGAATACATGGACACATGGCGGGGACAACACACACTGGGACCTGTTGGCAGGAGGGAGTTGGGAGGAGGGAGGGCATCAGGAAGAATAGCTAATGAATGCCAGGGTTAATATCTAGGTGAGGGGATGATCTGTGCAGCGGACCATCATGGCACACATTTACCTATGTAACAACCTGCACATCTCGCACATGTACCCCTGAACTTAAAATAAGTTGAAAATGAAAAAAAAAAAAAGTTCAGCATATGAAAAGTTACAATAGCAGCACTTAGTCATGTCTAAATTAAACAAATTGATATAATTTTTAATAACTTAGCACATTAAAAATACTGTTAGGTTTTGAGGTTTATGTTATAGATAACACGTGATTTGCGTTCTCTAAAACTAATGAGTTTGCAAAGGAAGAGCAACATGGAAAAATATAACAGCTGTAATTTTATAAATTTCTATGACAACAGTATGTTCTACATAGTCTATTAGAGCAGGTAGGAGAGAGTGACTACCTCTCTTTTGGGGAACCTGTATTTTTTTATGAGAAATTGACTTTGTATTGAAACTTCGAAGAAATAGTGGTCTATAAAAAAATAACAATCAGCATAAAGCAGAAAAATTTCAGAATTCTCTTAATGCAAGTGTAGGGGTAAATGTACCAAGTCCATTGCCTGACTGGTCTCTCAGTTCTTTGGATTATGTATCCAGGGTCTTTCCATTGCACAGTTTCAAGGAGTGCATTCACATTTTACTTAATGCTGAATCCCTGAATGCATTAATACCAGCAGTTTTATATATACGCACATATATATATATATACACACACACACACAAATAATACACATCTATTATATTTCTAGTGATACACTGAAAAATTATTAAAGTGTAAGTAAAAATAGATAAAATACTGCAATTTTGTCCCTAAGAGAAAAGTTTTTGTCTGTGTTCTAGAATTTTAGTTTGCAAATATCTTTGCAATTATGCTTTAATCATAATGTCAGTACATTGTATTCTTAAGAACATATTTTTAACAATAATAGATAATAGATAAAAGTGTCTATCTAATTTTGTCTCTTGATAATTCCAATGTTTTTGGTAATTTTCATTCAATATTATTGACTTGAACTTCTAAAATAGTTAATCTCGTCCTTGGGTTTTCTCTTTGCTTATTGTTCTTGTTTACATTGTATTCTTCTCGTTGTTCTTTTGTC
>NW_012101798.1:3525408-3528085 GCF_000951045.1 Mandrillus leucophaeus
CCTCAGCTTCCTGAGTAGCTGGGATTACAGGCCGAGCCACTATGCTTGGCTAATTTTTGTATTTTTATTGCAGACATGCTCTCACCATGTTGTCCAAGCTCGTCTCGAACTCCTGACATCAAATGATCCACCTGTCTCAGTCTCCCAAAATGCCAGGATTACAGGCATGATCCACCAAGCCTGGCCAGCTAGAAGTATTCTTAACCTGTCTTCTCCAAGATCACCATATCATCTTTGTTGACATATCAAACGAGCACTTCATCTCCTCGAAGAATTTGACATTTTTTATTATTTCTCGGTCTTAAAATAATCCATCTCTTGACTTTTGTGATAAGTTCTCTCTCAATTTTTGGCCAATGCGATAACTTCTTTCTTTCTTTTTGAAACTCTGTGTCCACTGAGCTATAAATTCCAGTTTCTCTTAGTTTTTAATCCGTGCCACTTTTGTACCCCTTGAACCGTCTAATTTTTGTAAAAATTCCTTACATGAACTATGACTAGCTTTACTCATATGTATGAGGAATTCATGTCTCTCTGTATTTTTCAGGTTTCATATATTGTTCAAGATTAGATAATGTCTTCTATTTCTTTTACACCTTTGCTGACTGTCCAGGACAGATGATGCTCACATTTTAAAGATAAATTTACATCAAGAATTAACATCATTTTATTTTGATAAATTTGAAAATGATAAACATGTTAAAGTAACTGCCGGGCGCCGTGGTTCACGCCTGTAATCCCAGCATTTTGGGAAGTCAAAGCGGGCTGGTCATGAGGTCAGGAGATCGAGACCATTCTGGCTAACACGGTGAAACCCCGTCTCTACTAAAAATCCAAAAATATTAGCCAGTTGTGGTGGCAGGCGCCTGTAGTCCCAGCTACTTGGAGGCTCAGACAGGAGAATGGCGTGAACTCGGGAGGCGGAGCTTGCAGTGAGCTGAGATCCGGCCACCGCACTCCAGCCTGGGCGACAGAGTGAGACTCCGTCTCAAAAAAAAAATTTTTGAGTGAGGATGCACTTGCCACTAGCTATGTCCTATCTTCTTGAGACAATCAGGCCAAAAATGACGAAAAATCCTAATAATCCAGATAGATAATCCTTAGAAATTATTTAAGTATCTAAGCTTCTTCCAACATTAAGGACACTGTAGTTCAGCAAGGTTAAATGACAAACCTAAGTCTCCACCATGAATGAGTGTCAGAGGTGAGGAAAGTTTCCATATTTCTAGAGTTATATCCCAATGCTCTTTAAATCAGTAATGGACTGCCAGGGAAACAGTGGCACAAGAGTAAGAATGTAAGATGGTCATATGCGATCTGCATGAGTCATCTTTTCTTATTACTGCCTTCCTCTTGCCAATTTCCAGAAAAGCAATTTCTCTGTGAATAATAGAAAATTAAGTATTGAGCACAGTGATTGAAGATGAAGCCTCCAAAGTTTCTTCACACACACACCCAAAAATAAAATCAGGTTTTGGGAAATGGGTATAGTCATCACAGGATAATCACTTGTTCAATAATTTATTGTCCTAATTATATTCTCTCCCTTCTCTAGTATTGTACTTAAATATTCAGGTTTAAAATATGCATTAATGTATTTCAATATTTGTTATATAAGAAATATTTTATTTTTTCATTGTCCAGACATTAATAGATCATGACTTATTATACTCAGTGTGCCAAATCAAGTACAATTCACAATTAATGATTAGAATTTAGGGAAAAAAAGCCATTTGTTATGAATTTGGAGAAAAAGAACTGCTGAATGAATCATAAAGAATGCTGATTGCATTAATTTTACTACACTTGGGATGTCACAAAGGCAGAAGGGCTGGTAAAACGTTTAGTGGGCTGGTAAATATTTTTCATCTATTTGTATGGTTGATTGGTAACATTTAATAAATTTGGCTTAAAGAGCCCCATGCTGAAAGCAGTAAAATGTAAATTAAGGAGATAATAAGCCAACTAAAGCAATTTACTGCCGAGTAAGGTAATTATATTTAGGCTTAAATACATTGTATGCAATAAATTTATTACTATGTCACATTATTATAGGTTAGTTAAATGTAGGGTAAATGCTTAGAAAATAAAGATTTTTTTCATGAAATTTAACTTGTGTGACAATTTGATTGAATTAATAGAAGGAGACTATTTTCTTAAATAAGACCTATGTTTTTTGTTTTTGTTTGTTTGTTTGTTTCCAAGATGGCTGACTGCAGACACCAGCTACTGGTTCTTCTCAGAAATAAAAACCAAAGTTACAGGTAAATGATCATGGCCAGAGTAGAATACTGAAGGAAGAGTTTCAGAACCTGTCAGAGAATCCACGGGATGAATGAAAAAGAAGGCAGCAAGATTTGGAAGCTAATGCCCCCTGAGGAATTTATAATCCCATGAAAAGAGTAGGTTGGGTGTTTCTTCGCTGCTCTTCCACGTGCAGCAGATTGCTGACCGCCAAAATGCTGGTGAGCCCCTCTGCACCCTCAAGCCCAGGAACTGCTGCTGGTGGCCATTTGAGGAGTCCTTGGGAACAGAGCACCAGGGGGCCAGTTCGCAAAGGTTCACTCACTCTCACCTCAAATCCAAGCTGAGGCGGTGGGCACTTTATTGGTTGTGCGTCAATTGTGGGCTGCCGTTCTGCCCAGAGAATCTCAGCCCTTATGTCTCCACATCAGTT
>NW_012101798.1:3532725-3538943 GCF_000951045.1 Mandrillus leucophaeus
TTTCCAGGTGTCCACATGTCCACATGGTTTGCCCCACCTCCTTCAGACTTCTGCTCTTCACCTTCTCTTAACTTGGCAACCCATAGTAAATCTCTGTTTTTCTTTCATAAAGAAAGTCTGGGCCAGGTGAGGTAGCTCACACCTGTAATTCCAGCACTCTGGGAGGCTGAGGTGGGTGGATCACCTGAGGTCAGGAGTTTGAGACCAGAGGTCAACATGGACAACATAGCAAAACCCCGTCTCTGCTAAAAATAACGACATTAACAACAACAAAAATTAACTGGGCATGGTGGCGGGTGCCTGTAATCCTAGCTACTTGGGAGGCTGAGGGAGGAGAATTGCGTGAACCCAGGAGGTGGTGGTTGCAGTGAGCTAAGACTGCACCACTGCACTCCAGCTTGGGCAACCGCCCAAGGCTCCCTCTCAAACAAACAAAAAAAGAAAGAAACTAACCCTGAGATAGCCAAGGAGTTAGCTCTTACAGACAGAAAACTTAAGATAGAATATTATAAATATTTTAGAGTAATTAATGGAAAATATGTTCAAAAAATTAAAGGAAAATGCATGTGAAAACTAAAGAAAAGTATATTTTTGATGAATGAGACAGAGAAAGACTCTGTCTCAAAAAAAAAAATCCATACATGGACACACACACAAACATATAAACATTTAATTAATATTTTTGAATGAATTTGTAGTTTCATCCTTATAGCCTTACAAAACTTTTAACTTGAAGAAATTAAACACTGGGTGAATTTTCTAAATGTAGCATCTATTTGAGAATTAAGAAAAACATGTTTGAGATGATAGAAATTATTTAATTCTGAAAAAATAAAGAATTATAATCTTAGGCCATAAAATAAGTGATTTTTTTTTTACTGCTTTAAAATAATGTATTGCTATTCCTTTTGTTTTATTTTTGTTTTTGTTCTTTTCAGCTTTACTAAGACATAATTGACAAATACAGGTTGCATATGTTCAAGACGTACATGATTACCTGATATACACATACTTCATGAAATTATTGATACAATCAAATTAACGTAGTAATTACCACACTTAGTTGCCATTCCCTTGTGTGTGTGCACGTGCATGTAGTGAGGACACTGAAGACCTACTGTCTTAATAAATTTTGAGTAAATAATACAATATTAACTATTGTCACTATCCTGTACATTAGACCTCCAGAACTTATTCATCTTATAAGCAAAATTTGTACCCTTTCAACATTTCCTGTTTCCTCTATCCTCCATCCCCTGTCAACAGCTGTTTGATTCTCTGCTTCTATGAGGTTGACTTTAAACAAATTTCACCTATCATGCAATACTTTTCTTTCAGTTTCTGACTTATTTCAGCTAACATAATATATTTCATAATATTGTTGCTAGTAACATAATTTCCTTTTTTAAGTCTAAATAATATTCCAGCATATGAATACACCACCTATTCTTTATCCACTCATCTATCAATGAACACTTAGATTGTTTACGCATTTTGGATATTACTAATAATGTTGCAGTAGAAATGAGGATGTAGATATTTAAGATACATATTTCATTTTCTATAGGTTTACATCCAGAAATAAAATTGCTGGAATGTATGGTTGTTCTATTTACATTTTTTAACAATCTTCATATTGTTTTCTTTATAATGCTTTTACAATGAACATTCCCACCAAAAATATACAAGCCTTCTATTTTCTTGACATCCTTACCAATGCTTTTTATCTCTTGTCTTGTTGATAATAGCTATCCTAACATGTGTCATATCTCACTTTGAATTTGTTTTGTATTGCCTTAATGATTAGTTACATTGACCACTTTTTCATATACCTGGTGGCCACCTGTATATCTTTGGAAAAATTTACATGGAAGTCCTTCATTCATTTTAATTGAGTTATTTGTTTTGTTGCTATTGAGTTGTGTGTGATCTTTATATATTTTGGATATTAACCCCTTAGCAGACATACTGTTTCCAAATATTTTCTCACATTACTTAGGTTGCCTTTTTATTTTATTTTACTTTTTCGTTTTCTTTGCTGTGGAGAAGCTTTTCAGTTTGATGCAATTTCACTTGCTTATGTTTGCTTTTGTTGCCTATGCTTTTGCTGTTATATCTATAACATAATTGCCAAGGTCAAGGTCAAGGAGGTTTTTTTCTATGATTTCCTCAAGGATTTTTACAGTTTTAGGTCTTACACTAAATCTTTAAATAATTTCAAGTTTATTTTTGTATGTGTTTTAATATATGAGTTTGATTTCATTCCTTTGCATGTAAATATCCTGTTTTCCCAACACTATTTATTGAAGACCATATTTTCCTTATTGTCTATTCTTGACATTCTTATCAAACACACAACGAAATGATGCTGAAAAGAGGGCCTTCACAGCAGTGGTTATGGCATTACAAACGCAAAAACTAAATACAGGTTATTGTTTAGATAAGTTATGATCCATATATACAAGGCCAGTAAAAAAAAAATTATATTACTGAATTTTATCATAAAATACCATCATTCCCATTGATGATAATACACCTAATACATAATCACATTTCAAACTAGGTGAGAATGTCCTGGCATAAGAAGGCGATTTATTATTTTTTTTAATTTAAGGAAACAAAAAGATAATAATGAAGGTGGGTTTATTATAATTGTTAAACTATTGTTACTGAGTTGTGTTTACATTTTATTTTGATTCTGTTCACTTAGGCAAACAAAAAATATTTATAACATTAAATTAAAAACAGTTTATGCAACTAAAAATGCATTTTACTGAGAAAATGTTGTAGAAAAATAATATTCTATTTCCAGGGTCAAAAAAAATCATGTTTTTATAATATTCACTGAACTATGAAGTTCTCGTGTATAATTTCATATCACAAAATATAACCTAAACTAAGAATTCCAAGACTCATATTCTGTTAAAAGGTAAGCTAGAATTTCATATTTTTGGTTTTGCTTTTTATTTAACTTTTTCTCTCAGAAAGTGTACTAACATGGCACTTATAGTTAATAAGAAAATAATGACATTTAATTCTTTTGCCTTATAATTGGTTTCCTTTTAGAGCTTTAATTTGCAACTTGTAAATTGCCTTGATACATGTGAAAGTGTCTATTCCTTGGGTAATTTGAATTTTCAAAGTTGTACTTGATGACTATTCACTAATGGTGCTATCTTTTTTAATGATAAGTATTGTTCTTTGATATTATAGAAAGCAGACCTATTTCAGAAAATTGCTTAAAATGAAAAGGGATACTTTCTATGCATATAAAAAAAATTTGCATTCAAAATTTTGATAGCCTCTGTTTAAAATTAATCTGTGGAGTTTTCCTGTGTGATTACTCTTTTAATGAGCAATCATTGACTATTAATATGGTGGCCAGTAACTTTGTTAGCCTTACCCTTACCCTTTTACCCTTGTCATTTATCTTATTCTTCTTTCATTAATCTATTTTTGAAGAGGGTGAATTACTTTTAAATATTCTTTTGAGAAACTTGGAGTAACATTTTGCTTTTCAAGATGTATGTCAGTAAGCTGATTAGTGTTCAGGCTAAATTGACAATTTTTGTAAAGCCTCTGATTGTTTCAAAATAATCTTTTTTTAGCAGTTTTGCTTAAGTACTGACATGGTTCTCCAGAGAAGGGTCCATCAAAAGAGAAGGCTGGAGAAGAAAGTAGCTCACAGAGTATATATCATAAGAATGTGGAGAGAATATAGGCTATTTCTATTTCTATTGCCTAGGAACAGAAAAAATATAGTCTGTTTCTAAGAAATTCTGCTTCCTTAGTTGCTCACAGCCCTATGACTTATTTTGGGGAACAAAAATGAGCACACAAAAATTACTTGGGATGCCTTGTTTTGACCAAAACTGTTTGTTTGTGTTAATCTGGTCCTCATATTTGGGGACAATCATGCTAAATACTTTTGATCACTTTGAAATTGTTTGCCTTTGAAAAGACAGTTGTCATGGCAAGTGATGAATTTCCAGTAGGTAGAGTAAGTCCATGACCAAAAGAGGTGTCACTGATACCTTTTTAAATCATTTCTCCATTCTTAATTAGTAGAATTTACAATATACTGAAAAATTACCCCCAAATCACAAGCAAAAACAACCACATCAATTTAAACATAGATGTAGACTAAATTAAACTTCTTATGAAAATGAATATTTGTAAAGAGAATTCCCTATATTTAACCTTTAACTAAATTTCTATAAAAATATCATAAACACACACACACGCACACACACACACACACACACAAACACCTACTTTTCCTTGTAGATTAGGAGTATGAAATTGGGGAATAAAAAATTATTGCTGTTAGCTCGATGTGGGCTAATCTAAGGACAGGAAATTTTAAGTGATCTTTTGATTCTCTGTATTCAGAAGATCTTGAAAAACTTACTGAGCAAACTGAAATTATGCTTGGATCTCTTCTCAATGCAATAAAGCAAATATATGTTTTGTCTGAAGACAATTTTAACTTTCAAATGTCTTTTTATATCATTATGACAAGCTTACTTTTTATCTTTCTGTAAATTATCCCTAACGTCTTTAAATATATAGTGATATATGTTGATGTGTGTAATAATAAAAGTATTCTTGGATTTTATTTTATCCAACATACCTTAGCTTAGGGATCCCTAGCCCCTGGGCCATGGACAGGTATCAGTTAGGAAGTGGGCCATGCAGCAGGAGGTGAGAGGCTGGCAAGCCAGTGAAGCTTCATCTGTGCTTACAGTCACTTCCCATCACTCGCATTACCACCTGAGATCCACCTCCTGTCAAATCAGCTGTGACATCAGATTCTCATAGGAGTGCAAACCGTATTGTGAACTGGTCATGCAAGGGATCTAGTTTGCATGCTCCTTATGACAATCTGATGCCTGATAATCAATCACTGTCTCCCCTCACTGCCAGATGGGACCATCTAAGTTGCAGGAAAATAAGTTCAAGGCTCCCACTAATTCTATATTATGGTGAGTTATATAATTACTTTATAATGTAATAATAATACAAATAAAATGCACAATAAACATGTGCTTGAATCATCCCAAAACCATCCCCACCTCCACTTCAGTTTGTGGAAAAAAGGGTCTTCCACAAAAAACCGGTCCCTGGTACCAAAAAGGTTGGGGACCGCTGCCTTAGCTAGTATATAGGCCAACTTAGAAAAAAATCAGAAAAGACTGTAAAAATCATAATTTTTAAAAGTAATTAAATTAAAATCAGTTGTAAGAAAGTAAATACTGTGTTTGTTCCTATAATTAACAGGTGAGTTCACTCACTGGCAAATAGTTTACTTGTATTTCACTTTTGAGTGATTTAGCTTACCACTTTCAGGGTTTATACGATTAATATTAATTTTTATATTATGTAAGTGTGTTAAAAATGTGTTTGTAGAACTTGGGTTATAAAATATTATACAGTATATATTTTATTTGATTAGGTGTTCATTCATCTTCACATTTACACTTTGTGAAGAGGAGATACTATCAGTTTAAAGATAGGAAAATACATCATACATATAATTTTTTATTTACATGCATAATTTGGTACATGAATCACGCTATTATACAGCCACAAGATGATTAATAGTCAGCACTAAGGTTAATATGTTTAAAGAAAAATAAAAATGCAAAGGCATATATATTAAAATGAAATAATCTCTCTACCATGCAAAATCCTTTCATCTCGTCCCATGTGCTCCCCCAACCCAGACACACACACACACACACACACACATCCCATGCATCTGTGTGAACTGTGAACCAACATTAATTACTTAATGGTTTCCATCCCGAATTTTTACCATACTCACGTGTTTTCTTTGCTATACTTAAGTATAATTTAAATATATCTGACAACCGTCTGGACAAGCACATAGCTGATAAAAGAATTTTAACTATAATAAAGAGCCCTTACAAATTAAAAAAGAAAATAAATCAAATTAACAATAAATAAACCAAATCTGAAAAAACAATCAAGCTTACTTATTTTAAAGGTATAGTTTGATCACATTTTGTGATGGCACATGTCCAGGAAGAATAAGACACATGGACGCCGGAGACTGAGGAAGGCAGAAGAGGATTTATTAAGTTACAGAAAAAGCTCTCAGCAGAGAGAGGACCCAAAAGAGGGATGCCAGGTACAGGGCTAAGTTCTGGGTGTTTTTGGACTGGGAAGGAAGAGGCGTGCACTGACTAGTCTGC
>NW_012101798.1:3542028-3543096 GCF_000951045.1 Mandrillus leucophaeus
AGTTAATGAATTTTTTCTGTATTCTGGAAAAAATTATTATGTCAATTACACTGCTATTTTTTCCCAGTAAGTTGCGATATCTAACATACTTCATTATTTCTTTCAAAGTACAAAACTTTAAATTTGATGAAGACCATGTAATCAATATTTTAATGGTCTTTTTTATGTTTATTTAAGAAATCATTGGCTAAACTTATGTCGCAAGATTTTCTTTTGGGTTTTATTTCAGAGTTTTAATAAGTTAAGCTTTTTAAATTAAATATATTACATATTTTGAATTACTTTAACGTATGGTGTGAAGTAAGAGTTGAGATTTATTTCATATTTTTGCCTGCCTACATATGGTTATTTCAGCAGCATTTGTTAAAATGGTTATCTTATCATTATCTTTTATTATATGATCATTATAATTATCTTATTTAAATATCTAAAACGCTTACCTTATATTTAATTTATTATCAGTTGAATCAAATTGTAACTTGGCTAGAAATTGTTTTAATAGTATAAATGTGACTATATTTTACGGAATTCCCTTATATTTTATTGATTTACATGTTTTTCTTTTTGGCAGTATCACATCATTAATTATTGAGGTCTTAAAACAGGAAATAGTAAGAGCTTCAACCGTGTTCTTCTTTTTCAGTATTGTTTTGACTAAGCAAAATTTAAAACTTTTCAAATAAATTATAAAATAAGCTGTGCTTTTTTGTTTCTAAAATGCTTGCTTCGGTTTATTGTCATTGCACTGAATGTATAAATCACTTTGAGAATTCTGGGAATGATTGCCATGTTAAATTATTTAGTCTTAAGTTTATGAAAATGCTATACTAAAGTCATGTTATTATATCATTTTCATTTATATGGAGTTCAAGAAAAAGCAAAACTAAACCTCAGTAATAGAAATTATAAATCATTGCTGACGAGGCAGGGAAATTGTTTAAAAATTGCACCAGGGAATTTTCTGGGACAATGGGTACATTTTACATATTGTTTTGGATAGTATTATGCAGGGGTGTACAATTGTCAAAACTCATTCAGCTGAATAATTCAAATATATATTTTAAAATT
>NW_012101798.1:3543146-3545217 GCF_000951045.1 Mandrillus leucophaeus
GCTGCCTTAGCTAGTATATAGGCCAACTTAGAAAAAAATCAGAAAAGACTGTAAAAATCATAATTTTTAAAAGTAATTAAATTAAAATCAGTTGTAAGAAAGTAAATACTGTGTTTGTTCCTATAATTAACAGGTGAGTTCACTCACTGGCAAATAGTTTACTTGTATTTCACTTTTGAGTGATTTAGCTTACCACTTTCAGGGTTTATACGATTAATATTAATTTTTATATTATGTAAGTGTGTTAAAAATGTGTTTGTAGAACTTGGGTTATAAAATATTATACAGTATATATTTTATTTGATTAGGTGTTCATTCATCTTCACATTTACACTTTGTGAAGAGGAGATACTATCAGTTTAAAGATAGGAAAATACATCATACATATAATTTTTTATTTACATGCATAATTTGGTACATGAATCACGCTATTATACAGCCACAAGATGATTAATAGTCAGCACTAAGGTTAATATGTTTAAAGAAAAATAAAAATGCAAAGGCATATATATTAAAATGAAATAATCTCTCTACCATGCAAAATCCTTTCATCTCGTCCCATGTGCTCCCCCAACCCAGACACACACACACACACACACACACATCCCATGCATCTGTGTGAACTGTGAACCAACATTAATTACTTAATGGTTTCCATCCCGAATTTTTACCATACTCACGTGTTTTCTTTGCTATACTTAAGTATAATTTAAATATATCTGACAACCATCTGGACAAGCACATAGCTGATAAAAGAATTTTAACTATAATAAAGAGCCCTTACAAATTAAAAAAGAAAATAAATCAAATTAACAATAAATAAACCAAATCTGAAAAAACAATAAAGCTTACTTATTTTAAAGGTATAGTTTGATCACATTTTGTGATGGCACATGTCCAGGAAGAATAAGACACATGGACGCCGGAGACTGAGGAAGGCAGAAGAGGATTTATTAAGTTACAGAAAAAGCTCTCAGCAGAGAGAGGACCCAAAAGAGGGATGCCAGGTACAGGGCTAAGTTCTGGGTGTTTTTGGACTGGGAAGGAAGAGGCGTGCACTGACTAGTCTGCTAGCCATTTTGGGAAAAGCACCATTCAGAAAGAGACACGATACTGCACAGAACCAATTGGAGGCAGAAGTGACGGCTTGACTGGCAACCAATCGGGACTGGAGTGACATTTCAGGCTATGGAAATGAAGACTCAGCCCATGACCAATTACAGAAAGGTAGGTATATGCAAAATACGTGAAATGTAAGGACCAATTGGGAGGAAGAATGCCAAACATGAGTGGTAGTCGTCACTCTGGTCCATGGATTCTATCCAGAACTGGCAGTTCAGTTTTCAGACTGTTCTGGATTGAAGGTCGAGTTACACGGGGCACCAATCCCTTCCTGCATAGGAATTCACCTGCCCTACTACTATCACTATAATTTCTGTATCAACTCAACAATTGTTTATTTGGGTTGTTTTCATTTCATTGTCTATAATGAATGATGTTGAATTAACATACACTTAACAATTTTACATACAGACACATGTTTCATTTCTCTTGAGCAAATACCTAGGAGTGAAATCTCAGGTTTATATAGTAAGTGTGTGTTTAACACTTTATGAAATGCCAAACTGTTTTTCACAAAAACTGTGCAAATTTACTTCCCACAGCATATATATACACTATTCCATTTGCCTCACATCCTTGCCAACATTGATAATGTCAGTTCTTTTAATGTTTGCTATACTAGTGTCTGCGTGCTAGTATCTCATTTTGGTTTTAGTCATTTACCAGATGACTGGTGAAGTATAGTGTCTTTTACTGTGTGTATTAGCCATTCATATATCTTCTTTTGCTAAGTGTCTGTTCAAATGATTTGCCTATTCTAAAATTAAATTAACTGTCTTCTTGAGTTAATGAATTTTTTCTGTATTCTGGAAAAAATTCTTATGTCAGTTACACTGCTATTTTTTCCCAGTAAGTTGCGATATCTAACATACTTCATTATTTCTTTCAAAGTACAAAACTTTAAATTTGATGAAGACCATGTAATCAATATTTTAATGGTCTTTTTTAT
>NW_012101798.1:3546322-3599025 GCF_000951045.1 Mandrillus leucophaeus
AATGGTACCTTTTGTAATGGTACTTCTGATATCTGTAAAGGATAATATATATTATGAAAGATATATTTTCCCTACTTTGAGTAAGTGAAAATGAAATGTTTAGAACCATTATTAGAAAGTATATTATGTTCAGATATTGAAGAAAACTGATGAGTTTAAATAAAGAATAACACAAAAAAGTTAGAGAAAATAAAGATATCATCTATGCTTATCTTGCTTATTATTATTATCAGTTTCTAATATTAAGAAATATTTTATACCAAAATCCATTTAAGAAATTGAATGAAGAAATATTTAAATATGACTGCATGAAATTGATATATTGACAAAATGGCCTCTATACTAAAATAAATACTAATCTATACTTTATATGAAGAAACAAATATTTATTCCTTCTTTCTGTTGACTCAACACTTTCAAATCTTATGATTATGACTTTAAGAACCATTAGCCAGATTGTCTTATGAATTTTGTTTTTTTGTTTTTCACCAGAATTATTACAAAGTGAAGCCGTTGTATGTGGCAGAGCATTTTTTTTTAATTGTAAATACTAGAGTTTCAGTTCATCCTAAGTTATCAAACTCTATGTTTTATTAGGAAACATCGCTTATTTAAAAGTAATTGCCACATAGAAAGTAATACCTCTACCTCATTCCCATGTTTCAATCTACACACAGGATGAATTTTTAACAAGAAATGATAGCAGATGAAAGATATTAACAGAAATAGAAAATGCGGAGCTGGGAAAGACAAATGAGACTTATGTGATTCATCAGAGCATGAATAGTGGAAACCACGGTATCTAGAGGGGAAACCTCAAAACAAACGGAACAATGATTGGAATAATCACGTCTTCCAAAAACCTTGTCAGGCTGATTCTATGCTAAAGGAACATTTAATCATTAATAGAGCAGTCTACCAAAACTTTTATTGTGGGATATCCTTCAACAAGTTCTCCTAACGAGTGATGCTACACATCCTAAAGTCTTAAAAGATCATGAGTCATCAACATTTAAATATTAATAATTTCATTGTTCAGTTATTCAATATTCCAAAAGATAAATAGATATAAAAATGATAAAATCAACATTTTTTCACAGTTGAAATATTTTAAACTAAGATTTAGATATTTTTAAATAATAAATAGCAAAAAGAATCTGAAGTATTTTACCTTGGTACTTGATATCTCACATAAGTGTGTTGTTGAAGAGGATTTGTTTCAGTATATGTATGTCTTCTTTACTCTCTCTCAACAATGTTAAGAGTCATAATCATTTAATTAATTTATTTTACTATTTTAATATTGGGTGAAGTGTTTCATAATTATAGACTATTCATTTTAATTCTAATATTCAGATATTTTTCGTGAAAATATTACATATTGTGTAACTACCACCTTAAATACAAAGCATATCAAATTTCTCAGTAGTAAAAAGAGATTGAGAAACATCAAATAAAAATAACATACTCTGAGAGTTATCAAGAAACATCTGCCTCTCCTAAATATAATTAAGTAATCAGCTAAGATTGGCCATGTGTTATTAAGTAACTCTTCTTTAGCATATTTGCATTAGGTCGCTAATCACTTGTGAAGCACTAGTTTCCATGAAGTGTGACATGGCATATATTAAGGGAAAATTGTTCTTAGAAGTTTTTAAAAAAATTTTAAGATTTTATGTTTTTTAAATACATTTTAAGAAACACTTTGTAAAATCAGGAAAATATTGAAAGTAGGTGCAACATGCTTTCTAAGTTTCCCATGCCTGTAGTACATTTCCTTTTATAGTCCTTTATTAAACTCCACAAAATAACCCTCTCAGTGAAGGTCCCAATATGTAGCTTGATTTACTTTCTCTTCTTTTCTGTTTTTCATTTTCTCTACCTTTTTCTTCTTTTCTCCCCCCGCCCAAATTCCTATTGAACCACACCAATTATGATATTAATTATAATACAATATTTCACTCAAAAAACAACTTTTGTAGCGTAACTCTGTAGTCCCAGCTGTAGTCCTCAGCTACAAAAAAAGGCCAAGGCAGGAGAATCACTTGATCCCAGGAAGCAGAGTTTGCAGTGAGCTGAGATCGCGCCATTGCAATTCAACTTGGGTGACAAAGTGAGACTCCATCCCAAAACAAAACAAAACAAAAAAAAAACAAAAACAAAAAACTAAAATAAGACTCCTATTTTCTTCTTTATTATCTGAAATAAAAATGAAACAGTGCTTCAGTCTGCTAAACATATGCCTTGAAACTTCTTTATTATCCATGCACAAATTTTAATCTACAAGTGTTTGAAAGTCATTTGCCTTGATCTGCCAAAAATCTCTTTTCTACAGTTGTGGGTCAGGTTCAAGTCTTAACCATTTCATACCTAAAATGGTTTCCTAGTCACGAATATGTCATTCTCTATCTCCCACCATTCTCCTCTTAGAAAAACACTATTTATTGTCAAGTTTTCCACATTTATTGGGTATATAAAATACTTTACGTGGAATATATTAAAACATATGGAGTATATCAAACACATTTTTGCTAATCCCCCCAAACTTATGATATACAATATATAATTAATGCAAAAATAAATGTGAAATAGTGTTAGAATAAAAGAATGATTAGCAGAAATAAATTGTGAGACATTTATAGAAAATAGAAAGCATGTGGGATCATGTTAATGAAACCAGCCCAATTGACCCATATAGAATAAATGTTTACACTGTTTTGGAATAAACATAGAAATTGAGTGTACTGGCCAGGTGCAGTGACTCATGCCTGTAATCCCAGCATTTTGGGAGGCCGAGGTGGGCAGATCATGAGGTCAAGTGATCGAGATCATCCTGGCCAACATGGTGAAATCCCGTCTCTACTAAAAATACGAAAATTAGCTGGGCGTGGTGGCGTGCACCTGTAGTCCCAGATACTCGGCAGGCTGAGGCAGGAGAATTTCTTGAACCCGGGAGGTGGAGGTTGCAGTGAGCCAAGGTCGCACCACTGCACTCCAACCTGGTGACAGAGGGAGATTCTGTATCAAACAAACAAAAAGTAATTGATCATTTCACACTTAAAAGTTGAGAAAGTTACAATTTTCTTATCTGAGTTCCTTTATCAGGAATCAACCATGAGTTCTCCCAGATAGTATCAAGGAACT
Organism: Mandrillus leucophaeus; assembly: GCF_000951045.1. Lineage (NCBI taxonomy): Eukaryota > Metazoa > Chordata > Mammalia > Primates > Cercopithecidae > Mandrillus > Mandrillus leucophaeus. The sequence continues at coordinate 3,549,467 of NW_012101798.1, forward strand.
GAAACTTGCCAGAATCACTATATCTGTGCAGTAATAGGCCAGATCCCTCACTAGTCATGATTGCCTACCCAACTACCTACTTCCTGTTGACCAGTGCCTCTTCCTCACCCCACTCTAATTTCTGTTTTCCCAAACATTATTACATTTCTTCTCTGCTATATAAACTGCTGATTTTAGTTGATTGAGGACATGGATTTAAGACTGATCTCCTATCTCCTTGGCTTTAGTACGTGTATAATTCTCCCCTAGCAATAATCATTGTGTTAATGATTGACTTCCTGTGCAGTGAGCAGCAGGGCCTAGGCTGAACCTCTGGTGTTTTGGTAACATTAACATGACTGGAGGAAACAGTCACCCAGATATGTGTGAGAAATTACTAACATATAGGGAGAAGATAAAGAATAATTCCAAGATCATAGTGAGGAAATGCAAAGAGAATGAGATGATCACAGAAAAATTGTTAGAATAGTTTTATTTTTAATATTTCTCACGAGGAGATTGTACAATTCTGAGAATATTTGAGAAAAACCCAGAAAAATAAAACAACAAGAAAGAGGAAAATAATTATCATACTCATGTGTTCATAAAGTGTGGCAATAGTGGGTGCCAATTTGCACAGGGCCACAAGAAACACTTCCATTAAGGATACAGATAAATAATTGCAGAAGATTCACATGCAAAAAAGTTATCAATACAAATAAATAAGTAAAACACTATAACATAAATATAGGAGCTAATTTTTAGACAAATGCCAGCAAACCAATGCAACATTTGTTTCAAAACAGACATGATAAACAGTATCTGCATTTTATATCACAAAACACTCACCTTCTCCCCCCAAAAATATATAGATATAGATATATAATATATTTATATACACAGTTGGCCAAAAAGCACATGAAATAGTGTTTTGCATCGTTATTTATCAGAGAAAGGAAAACAGAAACCTTCATGAATTGGCAACATATGCTCACTAGACTGCCTATGTTTAAGCTTGACAATACCAAGTGTTGAGGAAATAGAAAAGCTGAAAATCTCAAACACTCCTGATGAGAATGTAAAATGATATGGCCACTTTGGAGTCATGTTTTACAATTTCACTTACCATATGACCCAGAAATCTTTTTTAAGTTTTATTTTGCTTTTAATTGACAAGTAATAATTGTACATTTTTGTGTCAGTTCAGTGTGAGCTTTTAATACATATGTACATTGTAAAACAATCAAATCAGTGTAATAACCATATCCATAACCTCAAATACTTGTCATTTCTTTGTGCTGAGAAGATTTGAAATTCTCTCTTCCATCTAATTTGCATTACTCTCGACCATAGTCACCCTACTGTGAAATACAATACCAGAACTTATTTTTTCTATTTAACTATAACTTTGTACCCATTTACTAACCTCTCTTCATCTCCTCCCACTCTTCCAGCCTCTAGTAATCAGTATTCTACTCTCCACTTCTACAGGATCAACATTATTCGTAATTGTGAATGAGAGTTCACTCATGATTTGGCTCTCTGCTTGCCTATTGTTGGTGTTTAAAGGAATATTTGTGATTTTTGCACATTGATTTTGTATCCTGAAATTTTCCTAAAGTTGCTTATCAGTTCAAGGTGGTTTTGGGCTGAGATGGTGGGGTTTTCTAAATATAATATCATGCCATCTGCAAATAGAGACAATTTAACTTCCTCTCTTCTTATTTGAATACCCTTTCTTTCTCTTGCCTGATTGCCCTGGCCAGAGCTTCCAATACTATGTTGAATAGGAGTGGTGAGAGAGGAAATTTTTGTCTTGTACCAGTTTTCAAAAGGAATGCTTCCATCCTTTGCCCATTCAATATAATATTGGCTGTGGGTTTATCATAAATAGCTCTTATTTTGAAATATGAACCATCAATACCTAGTTTATTGAGAATTCTTAACATGAAGGGATGTTTAATTTTATCAAAGGCCTTTTCTGCATCTATTGAGATAATCATGTGTTTTTTGTCTTTTGTTCTGTTTATGTGATGGATTACATTTATTGATTTGTGTATGTTGAACCAGCCTTGCATCGCAGGGATGAAGCCAACTTGATCATGGTGAATAAGATTCTTGATGTGTAAATTAGTTCTACCATTGTGGAAGACAGTATGGTGATTCCTCAAGGATCTAGAACCAGAAATATAATTTGACCCAGCAACTCCATTATTGGCTATATACCCAAAGGAATATAAATCATTCAACTATAAAGACACATACACACATATATTTATTGCAGCACTATTTACAATAGCAAAGATGTGGAACCAACCCAAATGCCCATCAGTGATAGACTGGATAAAGGAAATGTGGTATATATCATGAAATACTATGCAACCATAAAAAGGACTGAGATCATGTCCTTTGCAGGGATATGGATGGAGCTGGAAGCCATCATCCTTCATGAACTAACACAGGAACAGAAAACTAAACACCGCATGTTCTCACTCATAAGTGGGAGTTGAACATTGAGAACACATGGACACAGAGAGGGGAACAACACACACCAGGGCCTGTTGTAGCAGGTGGGGGCTGAGAGGAGGGAACTTAGAGAATGGGTAAATAGGTGCAGCAAACCTCCATGGCATATGTATGCCTATGTAACAAATCCTCACATTTTGTACATATATCTCATTGTTTTTAGAGGAATGAAGAAAAAAATTCTACTGGTTTTTGCATGTTGATTTTGTATCCTGCAACTCTATTGAATTTGTTTATTTATTCTAACAACTTTTTGGTGGAATCTGTAGAGTTTCTATATTTAAGATCATGTCATCTGCAAACAAGGATGAATTGATGTCCTCTTTTCCAAATTGCATGTCATTTATTGCTTTCTTTTGCCTAATTTCTCTACCTAATTGCTCTACATTTGCTAGTCTGGCTAGGATTTCCAGTACTGTGTCGAATATAATTGGGGAGAGTGGATATCTTTGATCCAGATTTTAGAAAAGCTTTCAACTTTTCCTCAGTTACTGTGTTAGTTGTGAGTTTCTCATATATGGTTTTTATGGCTTTTAGTTATTTTCTTTTATCATGGAGAGATGTTGAATTCTATCAAATGCTCTTTCTGGATCTATCGAAATGTTCATATAGTTTTTGTCCATCATTCTGTTAATGTAATGACAATTAGATAAAGTAATAATTTATCATCAGATTTATAAAATATATTCAATTAAAATTCAAAGACATATTCAAAGACTGAAAAAACAGAAACATAACTATTATGTAAGAAAGTTGTTATAGTACATATGTAGTGGTATAATATTACTTGATATTAACCTTTAATAAATTAATGATACTATGAATGCCAAAGTAACAACTTGTTAGCAAAGAAGGAATTGTCATAAAAAGCGAGTTAATAAATGAAATGTTGAAATAATTTATTTAAAATTATGAAAAAAAAGAGAAAAAATTAACGTAGCAGTATGGCTTCTCATTTGTTTGCATGTCTCCAAAGGAGTGTACAAACACGATTTACTTTTGGCCAAACTCTGGACAATGTGACCCTCAGTAGTCATAAGAATGCCAAGAATGATGGTGTGCATCTAGTTTTACTGTTGGGGTCCTAAATTGTGATTGTAATGGCTGGTTATGTAGCAGAATGTGTCTATGTGAACAAAGCTGCACAACTCTTAAATTCTGATACTCAACAAACTTCATTGCAGAAATTCCACATGTCTTCATACCTAGATGCTAGATGGAAGCAAGTTCTAAGTGGCTACACACAGAAAAGGGTTCAGAATCCTGTATATGACCACTGTGACTTCACCCAATGCATGTATTTTTCTTACTTCTCTAATTTCCTTGCTTATAACTGTCCTTAGTCATGAGCATAATCTGTGAGATAGTCATGTAAGGCCTTCAAGGAAATCAGTACACTTAAGGGTGGTCTTGTGAAAATCGAAACACAAAGACAGATGGAAGAAATATAGTAACATAAAAGGTTAAAACACAACTATATTAAAAATCTCATTAATTATAAATGGCTGAAAAACTCAACTGAAAGGCAGAGATTGTTATATTGGCTAAGAAAAAAAAGAGCAAACACTATGTAGTGCATAGAAAACCTATGTTAATTAATAAGATATAGATGTATTATAAATAGAACAATAAAAATACTAACAAAAAAGAGATATAGTGGCAATATTAATATAAGTCAAATTCTCAAGGATAACAAGTGGCATTGCCTAACGATAAAGAGATCATTTCATTAACATGTTTTGAAAAAAAGTTTATGTACTTCACAGTAAAGTAAATCATCCAAATATATATATAATAGTAGTGATAGGAGAACTAGACATGTTTGTAATCACATATTTCAGCAACTTTTCACTAACTGAAAAAATAAGTAGATAGAATATTAGTTAAGTTTGAAGGTAGTCTCATTTTTAACTATCACTATTTTTTTTCTTTAAAAGTAGCTTTTGTGGAAAATATGTATATTGGTCATGTAAAGTCATACTCTTACATTGACTATGATGTGGTTTCTGTATTTTACTGGTGTAGAGATAAATTCCTGGAATAAAAATATTCTATTTAAATTGACACAATTGTAAGAGCAATTCAGAGATGACAGTTATTTGCATTCATTTTCAGTTACAATATATACCTGAAGAAATACCAATTCAGTTTATTTGGGCCAATGGTCAAGGCCAATTTTCTTGGCTGTGCTTCTGCATATTTTGACAGGCCTAGCAAATATTATATGAGAATCTCTGCCATTAATCAGAGAGTAATCAAAAATCATGAAAGTACTTCCTCTAAAGAACATGTAACACAAATTAAGAACTATTTATAATTTTATTATTTTATTTATCTGATAAGGAATACCTATAATTAGATTTTCATTGTTCTATATAATACTTAATTATTTTTCAAATACTTCAAAATAAACATTTCAAGAATGTGGTAATACAGATATTTACATACTATCAACATAAGAGGAATCTATCAAATGTATTACTACCTCATTACTTTACCATTTTAAGAGAAAACAAAAATATAGATTCAATGGTAATTCATAGTATAATTGGAGAATGACTGGAAAGTGATAAAATACATACCAGATAATTTAAAAATAAAGGAATTCTTCATGTTTTGATAGTGATGGATAATTTTATCATGACATTTGTAAGCATAAACAAGTAGGAATATATAACTATATTTACATTTGCCAGTCTGACACTATGGAACTAAGGTATATGGGGCAACCTTGAACAAAAATTATATAAACATTTCAAGTTTTTTATGTATATATACAGATGTATATTTCAAGTTTAAGTAAACTTGAATACACACACACACATATCAGGTCATGTTCATTTGTTCACTTAAACAACTTGATTGAAATGTACTGTAGAATTAGTGAGTCCATGTAAGTAATAGTAATTTATCAATAATGATTTTAAGGTTATGGTGCAGTCAATACATATGAACCTTTAGGAACTGAGGCACCACCTCTTCCTATTTAGTTCCAGGGACCATCTGTTTGTGCTCCTTATCGTGAACTGTGCCATTCATAGCTAACTTCGTATCTATCACCGCAAAGAAGTGGTAACAACACTGTAATTACTCACAATATTATGATTTTTCAAACCTGTTTATATTTTAAAAATATAGCTTCCCTTGCCTCTGCCTCCTAAGTACCATTGGTACATGGTGGGGGCTACAATCCCATATTTCCCTTCCGCACTTCCCTAGCACAGGTTCTCCATGAAGGCCCCATCCCTGTAGCAAATGCCTACCTGGACATCCAAGCATTTCCATACATCCTCTGAAATCTAGGCAGAGGTTCCCAAACCTCAATTCTTGACCTCTGTGCACCTGCAGACTTAACATCACATGGGAGTTTCCAATGCTTGGGGCTTAGGAAACCACAGCCCGACTAGTACCTTGGCCCCTTTTAGCCATGGCTGGAGTGGCTGTGATGTAAGGCACCAAGTCCTTAGGCCGCACACAGAAGGGGGAACCTGTGCCAGGCCCACACAACCATTATTTCCTCTTACATCTCCAGGCCTGTGATGAGAGGAGGCGCCTTGTAGGACCAACAAGCCCTGGAGACGTTTTCCCCATTGTCTTGGCGACTAACATGTTGCTCCTCTTTATTATGCAAATTTATGCTGCTGGCTTGAATTTCTCCTCAGAAAATGAGTTTTTCTTTTCTATTGCATTATCAGGCTGCAAATTTCTCAAACTTCTATGCTCTGTTTCCCTTTTAAACATAAGTTCCTATTTCAAACCATATCTTTGTGAATACATAAACCTGAATGCTTTTCATAGCCCCCAAGTCACACGTTGAAAGCTTTGCTGCTGAGAAACTTCTCCTGCCAGTTGCCCTAAATTATCTCTCTCAATTTCAAAGTTCCACAAATCTCTAGGGAAGGGGCAAAATGCCACCAGTCTTTGCTAAAGCATAACAAGAGTCAATTCTCCTCCAGTTCTCAACAAGTTCTCCATCTGAGGTCACCTCAACCTGTACTTTGTTTTCCATATCACTATCAGCATTTTGGTGAAAGCCATTCAACAAGTCTCTAGAAAGTTCCAAATTTTCCCACATCTTCCTGTCTTCTGAGCTCTCTAAGTCTCTTGGAAGTTCCAAACTTCCCCACATCTTCTGTCTTCTGAGCCCTCCAAACTGTTCCCACCTCTCCTTTTTACCCAGTTCCAAAGTTGCTTCCACATTTTCAGGTATCTTTACAGCAGTACCCCACTCAACAAGTACCAATTTACTGTATTAATCTGTTCTCATGCTGCAAATAAAGACATACGTGAAACTGGGTAATTTATAAAGAAAAGAGGTTTAATGGACTTACAGTTCCACATGGCTAGGGAGGCCTCACAATCATGGCAAAATGTGAAGAAAGAGTAAAGGCACATCTTACATGGTGGCAGGCAGAGGGCATGTACAGGGAAACTCCCCTTTATAAAACCATCAGATCTCATGAGACTTATTCACTATCATGAGAATAGCACAGGAAAAGCCTGCTCCCATGACTCAATTACCTCTCACTGGGTCCCTCCCAAAACGCATGGAGACTATTAGTGAGATTTGGGTAGGGACACAAAGCTAACCCATATTAATGGAGGAAAGAATATAATGTAAATGGGAGTAATAAAAATGTTTTGTATATTTATTGTGATAATTTCACAAATCAATACATCTACAGAAGAACTTCATTTGTACTCTTTAAATGGGTACAGTTTATTATACCTCAATAAAGTTATTTCAAAATGTCTAATGCTTATACAATCCTTAATAAAGTGATCAATGTAGAAATGGAGAAAAAATGCATATAAAATTTTTTCTATTATTTCTCTGACACACTGAACTATCCTGAGTGAGGATAGAGATATATACTTACATATACACAGACACATGCATACATACACACACAAATACACACACACATATATATGTGTTTGAGTCAGTTCTTATTTATAAATGTTATCCTCATATAACAATTAATAATGTCCTCTTTTCATTGCTAGAAGCAATGAAACCTAGTGGCAATGATCATATTTTGCATTAAGGTCATGGTTTCTAATGCGGTTATCCAACAGAGGAAATTCCTTGGAGAAATGGCTGAGTTTGACTGGGGAAGGAGAATTACAAAATGAGCCTGGAGCTTCTCATAGTGACACAGGATAATACAGAGCTCAAAACACATACACACAGACATACACACTGATGGTGATAATATCAAAGGTTTAAAATTGCCTAATGAAAAAGATCCTGATGATCAACACTGTAAGAATTTGAGGAATAAAATAAGTTAGTATTAAATTCTAATTTAAAATAAAAATATCCATGAGTTCATACTGATATATATAAATATATAAACAAATAATCTACATAATCTTTATATATATATCTGTATAATCTATATATAATAGATTATCTACATAATATATATGAGTATCTGTATGTAATCTATATATAATAGATTGATGAAGTAAATAAATAGGTGAGAAGAGATAAATCTTTCACGCATAAGTTTTCCAAAAAATACGTGTACATAATTTACCCTAAAGAGTAAAGATCATAACCTCTCACAACTTAAGTGTGGATTTTAGTTAGTGTTTTGTTTTCCAAAAGTACAGAATGAAAAGGGAGGTGGAGAGTAACTTTACATTGGAAAAATTTCACAAACGTTTCAGCCAGGTAACCAAGGTCAACGTCAACAGTGATAAGTCTAGTATACTTTTGATTTGTTGTGATGAAATGACACCTTACTTCTGTGGAATTTCACTCAAAAACCAATAACCCCAATCCAATTATGATGATGATATTGGAAAAAATTCAAATAGAAAATTCCCATATAAAATATCTATCCAGAATCTCTCAAAACCTTCAAGGTTTTGAGGACTATCAAGGAAAATCTAAGAACAGGCATAGATAAAAGACACCTGAGGAAACATGACAACTAAATGTGATGTGCTATCCTGGATGGATTTCTGAAGCAGAAAGAAAGAATAAACAATAAAAACTAAGTCAATATGAATAAAGTAGGAACTTTAGTTAACAATAATATATTAACATTTGTTTCTTAATTCAAAAAACGTACATAGTAATTTAAGTTGTTATTAATGAGGGTAAATAAATGCAGGGTATATGAGAACTCTCTCTAATAAGTTTATATGTTTTCAGTAATCCCGCATCTGTTCTAAAAATAATATTCATTGAAGAAAAATGTTTGAAATATTTATTTATTATCAGTAAAACATAAGGTTTATTGTTATTCATGTTTCTATCATTATTTCAGATAATTTAGGTAACATAATTAGACAAAAATAAAATGCAAACATACAAAATTTTAAATGTGAAAACTGCACTGTCAATATATGCACATACCTTGATTGCTAACTTATAAAACAAATTTATTTTTTAACCATTTGAAATGTTTTTAAATATATTTAACAAGATCATGGTAATAAAATGTCAACCTGTAAAACAGAATAAACTATTCCCAAATCATATATCTGATAAAGAATTAATATCTATAATACGTAAAAAAGATGACTCAATAACATGAAAACAAGCAATACAATTTTAAAAATGGGTAAAGTAATTGAATATGTGTTTCTCCAAAGAAGATATATCAAGACCACAAGCATATTTAAACATGCTCAACATTATTAATCTCTAGGAAAATGCAAATCAAAATCATAATGACATACTTCCTACCCATTATGATGACTAATATCCAAGCAAAACAAAACATAATCAAACAGAAAATAATAAGTATTGAAAAAGACATAGAAAAATTAGAACTCTTCAACATTGTTGGTGGGATTATAAAATAATTCAGCTGTTATAGAAAACAGTATGGAGGACCCTAAAAAATTAAATATAGAAGTACCATATGATTTCTCAGTTATATTTCTGGGCAAATACACAAAAGAATTGTAAGCAGAGTCTTGAGGAAATTTTTGTAAATCCACATTCATAGCAAAATTGTTTATACTATGCTAAAAGTGGAAGCAAGCTAAGTGCCTATCAGTGGACAAATACATAAAATGTGGTATATACACACAACAGAATATTATTCAGCTTTAAAAATAAAGAAAATTCTGACTCATGATACAACATGGATGAAACGTGAGGATGATATTATTCTACATCAAATAAGCCAGTCCCCCAAAGACAAATACTATATAATTCCACTTGTATGAGGTGCCTAGAGTAGTGATATTCATAGAAACCAAAAAAGAATGGTGGTTGCTAGGGGTGAGGGAGAGACAGTAGTGGAAATTGTTTATTGGGTATAAAGTTGCAGTCTGTCAAAATGAAAAGAGTTCTGGAGATTGGTTGTACAACCATATGATTGTATTTTAAATAGTGAAATATACCAATAACAAAAACATTTAATATTGCCCATCCATTATATTAAAAATTTGAAATATGTTAAAGAACACTCACATATATGAAGGAATATATTCAATATAGATTAATCTTAGAAATATGAATTTTTAAAATACTACATACTGTGATACCCTTTCTCCAAAGTTGATAAACAAATACATATCAACAGTTTGTTGTTTAGAAATACATGCAGTAAAACTATTTCTCAAAAGCAATGGTAAACACAGAATTCCAGCTGTTGTTTATCTCTGGCTTAGAGGAAGAGAAGATAAGCAGGTGAAAGATACACAAAGCAACAGCAAAGTTCTACATTTTAAGATAGGTTATGGGTTCACAGACACACATCTCAAAGGAGCTTTTTAAAAAATATGTAAAATAAAACAGAACAAGTTTATCAAAGATGTATACTTTATAGTAACCACTTTTAAATTTTCCACAGAAAAATTCGCTTCAAGATTTCATATGGTTTGTCTTCAAGAATAAATTCTCTATTTGCTGTTGTTTAGAAAGGAAATCTGACATGCAAATTAACTCAGAGGGGAACAAATGACATAGAATCTCTTTTTCCTGTGACTCTTTGGATATATTATTATGTAGTTACAAGCATATCATGCATGCAGGTTTGTTTACTTCTCCATTTTATCAGCTTATCACAAGGCGGAATCAGCCCATTTGAGGACCTGCTTCAGCTGATTTTATTAACAACTGCTTAAATACCATCTTTCTTTGTGCATGACTAGCCAGGAGGTAGTGTATCAAATTTTACTTCACTGTTATTACTATAGTTGCATTCTGGATTTTTATGCTGTCATGCAACATATTGATTATGACCATTTAATGTAAATTTGATCTATAAGTTAAAAATAACAGTGTTTAAGGTAATATATTAGAGTGTATATAGAGAGAACACCTTAAAGCATGGATCAGCTGATGCAGTAAAATACCCTAAGATCATTTTAAATTTGGCATTTGAGATTCAAAAAAGGCAGTTAAGTTAAATAACAAATTTATTCAGCTTTAATGAATATTTGATTGGCTTTCATAGATAATTGCCCTCTATCAGGGTCACAGCATTAACATGAAAATTAGTCATTATCTTCTCAATGAGAATTGGAAAGAAATCCCTATTAAAGTTTTTGAAGGAGATTTTCAATGAAATAACTTTGCATACTGTTGACATTGTATCATGATTTAAAAATGTCTCTTTAAATCTGCTTTATATACTGATTTTAAACCACATTTTTATGTTCGTGGTAAATCATTTCAAATGCATAAGAATAACGGATTTTTTTCATCAATAGATGCTATGACTTTTCTGTTGGCATGTCTGTAATAGTTACTTGTTCCCAGTTAACAATTCTTCTCCTTTTTTTATTGTGCACCAATAAAATACATTGGGGAAAGTAATTTAAGTATTAACGAAATCTATACTCTGAAGGTAATTTTTTTTTCTCAAAAAATAAGTGGACAACGTATATGAATAGACATAGATGAGCATAAGAAATTAGCTGTTGCTCTTGATCTAATTCAAGATTATGAAAATCAAATGTGATACTAATCTCACCAATATAATTAATATGTCTGAGTTCCACATCAAACTCTGGCAGAAAATCTCCAACTGAGGCACAGAAGATAAGGGGGTGTCTTGAGGCAATCCTTTATCTACAGTACATTTGTTGCAATACTCCTTGAGTCAATTTGTTGTACATTATAGGAATAGAATGGTAGTAAACTGTCTAGGGAATTTCAACATAAGAATTAAAGTATGGCATATCTACATGAAATTGCTAGAGAAATACTTCAATGCCATAACAACAGCAACAAAAGTCTGAAATGTTAACTTCGAAAACTAGTAACTGATGGTAGTTTACAAGCTGTTAAACAGGGACGAGAGATACAAATTTATCTCGCTGAGGTTAAGAAGTGTAGTCTGCAGCGCAGACAAGAAAGAGATAAAATAATCTCATTGCTATTAAAACTACAGTCTGTGGAGATAAAAGCAGAATTATTATGACAGACATAGAATAGCGCTCAGTAACATCAAATGCGTGAATTCAAATCATGATTGTAATAATGCTTTTTACTTTTGTGTCACTGTAGGATTATAGAGATCATGTCCTTTACAGGGACATGGATGGAGCTGGAGGCCATTATCCTTAGCAAAGTAACACAGGAACAGAAAACCAAATATCGCATGTTCTTACTTATAAGTGGAAACTAAATGATGAGAATGCATGGACACATAGAAGGGAAAAATACATACTGGGGCCTATCAGAGGGTGAAAGGAGGAAGGAGGGAAAGGATAAGACAAAATAACTAAGGGGTACTAGACTTAACCCCTGTGTGATGAAATAATCCATACAACAAATCCCCATGACACAAGTTTACCTACACAAGAAAACTGCACGTGTACCACTGAACTTAAAAGTTAAAAAAAAAAGTTCGGACACAAAAGAGTAAGAATATTTTCTTTACTTAAACATGCTGCCATAAAGATCCCTACGTATTCCTTAAATATCACTTATTTTTTATGAGATAGCTTAAATATTCCCTCCTCCACTCTCCCAAGCAAAATCAACTTTACCCATTTCTAGTCTCACTTTGTCCTAAGGCTATAGTTTGATAAAACACTTATTGGTACTAATATCATATTTCAAAAATTCTAAATGTATATTTTTCACATTACAAAACCATAAAAATCTGGATGTGTGTTAGAATTGATGTGATAAGAGAGCACGAAGTCAGTTTTAATTGGCAGTATCTTTTTTTCTCACTATTAAATACAAATATTGTGTCATGATCACTGGAAACAGACTTGCTGAAATGCAGTAATAAATACACATACCTATCTTTATCAATACGCAATCCAAAAATGAGATCCATGTCTTAATTCTTTATCTATCTTAAAGTCCCAGATAATGTTGTTATATAATGGACGAGCAATAAATGATTGGGTGAAGTGATCGGGTGCCTTATTATCAGTATGGTAATTCTTGTTCCATTACAAATAATAAATCTTTAAAAGTTTAAATATCATCCATAGAGACATACAGCAAAAATATGGTAAAGTAAAAGCAACATGTGCCCCTCAGGTCTAGATTATTCATACTATCCTAGGGAGCATTGTCTTTGAATACACTAATAAGCAAAAGACAGAGAGGAAGTTCTCATACTGGAGACAAACTATATATATATATGTAATATGAATAATCCGATGGCAAAGACTAGGACAGTTTAATAAATTTTGAGGAGAAAGGGGCTCAAATGCAACTCAATTACTTTGTCACCTTGAGAATTATGTATGTTGATAACCTATGTATGTAAATTTCTTGATGTAACGATCTGTATACATGAGTTCATCCTGATTTTTCCAACTCTAATCTGTTACTCCATGGGTCCTTATAGCCACCACCCCATGCTTATGTATAAATTCCCAGTCCAAATATAATAAAATTGGCTCTCACTCTCTACCATTCATTTACTCAATTGTCCAATTTCTACACACACATACAGCAGTGTCAAAATGTTTAACCTGTACTCCTGTGCAAATGTCATTATCAAATAGATTCCAGTGCTTGTGTACAATTTCCTTTGTCTATAATTTGAAAGATTTCATTTATTTACATTGTTATTTAGGTCAGTACATGTTCCTCTACCCCCTTTAGTGAGGTTGTTAAATACATTTCTAATACAGTTGGTTTATTTTTTTTTACGTTCTGATTCCCATTCTAGGAAACTACCTAAATAATATTTTTTCATTTGCATACATTAAGGTTCACTCTTTGCTCTGAATATTTTTTCAACGAGCTTTGGCAATGGCATAATGTTATATATCTGCAATAAGAGTTTCATAAAGAATAGTTTTCTCCTCAGCCTTGGCAGCATCTGTTGTTTTATGACTTTTTATTGTAGCCATTCTGACTGATGTGAGATGGTACCTCATTGTGATTTTGATTTGCATTTCTCTGATGATGAGTGATACTGAGCAGTTTTTAATGTTTATGTGTACTTGTGTGTCTTCTTTTGAGATGTGTCTTTTCATATCCTTTGCCAATTTTGCAATGGAGTTATTTGTTTTGTGCTCATTGACGTAAGTTTCCTATAGATTCTAGATATTAGGACTTTGATGGATCCATAGTTTGTGAATATCTTCTCCCTATTCTGTAGCTTGTCTGTTTGCTTTCTTCACAGTTTCCTTTGCTGTGCAGGAGCTCTTTAGCTTAATTAGGTCCCACTTGTCTATTTTTGATTTTGTTGTGATTGCTTTTGGGGATTTAGCCAAAAATTCTTTACCAAGGCTTACGTAGAGAAAAGTATTTTGTAGTTGTCTTTCAGGATTTTTATAGTTTGAGGATGTACGTTTAAATATTTAATTAATTTTGAATAGATTTTTATATATGGCAAAAGGTAAGTGTCAAGTTCAATTTTCTGCATATGGCTAGCCAATTATCCCAGCACCATTCAATGAATAGGAAGTCCTTTCTCCATTGCTTATTTTTGTCACCCTTGTTGAAGATCAGATGGTTGTAAGGGTGTAGCATTATAATACAAGTGTATATTGAAATGTAAATTAGCCCAGCCACTATGGAAAGCAGTCTAGAGATTTCTCACATATATTAAAACAGGGCTACCATTTGACCCAGCAATCACATTCCCGAGTATATATCCCAAAGAAAACAAGTTATTTTACCAAAACATCACATGAACTTGTATGTTCATTGTTGTGCTATAGCAAAAATAACAAAGATATGAAATCAACCCAGGTGCCCAACAACGGTAGGTTGAATAAAGAAAACGTGGCACATACTCACAATAGAATACTACCTAGTCATAAAAAAAGAATAAATCTTGTCATTGGCAGCAACATGGATGGAGCTGGAGGCCATAAAGTCCTAAGCAAATAAACACAGAAACGGAAAACCACATACCACATGTTCTCACTTATATGTAGGAGCTAACATTGAGCACACATGGACATAAATATAGGAACAATAGACACTGTGGACTACTAGAAGGTTGGGGGACGATGATGGGTTAAAAAAACTTCCTATCAGGTGCTATGCTGACTACCGGGTAACGAAAGCTCTACACCAAACCTCTGCATCACTCAATGTTTCCATGTAACAAACCTACACATGTATCTCTTCTGTCTAAAATAAAAGTTGAAACTAATTTTAAAAAAAAAGAAGTTAACCTCTATAAAAAAAAATCCAGTGTTTCATCTATTCAATCTTTTTCTCCCCAACTCTTCGTGAGTATATGTATATTTCTCTTGTCTCTGGTTTTGTCTCTTCCAGACGGTTATAAAGTTGGAATCATACAGTATATGTATTTTTTTCAGACAGGCTTTTTTCACTTAGCAATATGCATTTACCATTCATCATGTCATTAGTAGTTTGATAACTCATTATTTTTATAGCTGAATAATATTTCATTTTATAGATATCACACAGATTTTTAAACCCAATTTAGTTATTGAAGAACATTTTAGCTGTTTCTACTTTATGGCCATGAAGAATAAACCTTCCGTGAACGTTTATGTGGAGGGTTTTTGGGTGGACATGTTTTCAAATCTCTTTGATAAATACCTATGAGTGTGACAGCTAGAAAACAAAATAAGACTATGTTTTCCTTTGTAGCAATCTATCATACTGTCTTCTAAATCGGCAGTGCCATTTTCTATTCCCACAAAAATAAGTGAGAGATTTTGTTGTTTTTTATGCTCACCAGAATTTGACAAGTACTTACTCTGAATAGCCAAAATACAAAACTCTGACAATTCAGGTTTTTGTATTTTGGCTATTCAGAGTCAATATTTGCAAGTATTTCAATGTTTTAATTTAAAATTTCCTAGTAACACTTGATTCCATAATCAGTCCTGATTTGCATCTGTTTTTATTTTTTTATTTGCGTGAGGTGTCAGTTCATACCGTCTGTTGTTCTTTTTCCTATTATTTCGTTTTAAGAATTATTTGTATATTTGGATACAAGATCTTTATCAAATATTCATTTTTCAGCTATTTTCTACCAGAATGTGAATTGTCTTTATATTGGCTGAACAATGACTTTTGAAAAGCAGAATATTTTTAACATTAGTAAATTCCTACAAATCAATTTTTATTTTTATGTATTGTGCGTAGGGTTATTTTATCTTAAAACTCATCATACAACAAATTATCACAGAGATTTTTTTCTCTACCTTTGCTACTGGAAATTTTGTTGTTTCACATTTTGCATTTAGGTTTGTGCTCCATTTTTGAGTCTTTTTTTTTGAAAGTTAGAAAGTCCATGTCTAAGTCGTGGCCATAATTTTTGCAGTTTTTGTGAAACAACATTCCTTGATATAGCTAGTTTACTAAGAATAAGTATTTTAAAAAGGTATAAATAGATGTAAATTGTACTAAATAAATTTTTCCCTCCATCAATGTGTTTCTCTTTTATTTGTTAATGTGGTAAATGACATTTATAGATTTTTCTATGTAAAATAATCCTTGGTTTTGTAGAAGAAGCCACATCATTTCTGAAAGAATATGCTTTTATATACCACTCTATTTACAATAGCTTGAAATTTTTTGTGTACAAGTTTTTGCATCTACATTTATGTATACAACTGGATTTTAATTTTTTATTTTATTGTATTTTTATTATTTTGGTATTATGAATATACTCACCTCATAGAATGCATGGAAGAATATCTTTCTTTTACTCTTAATGATTTTTATAATTTTTCAATATAAATACTTCCATGACTAACTGTATTTGTGGAAGTTTTTAATCAGTGATTTACATATTTTGTTTATTAGATGTCTTAGTATTTTTATTTTGGAGTCAAAATTTTAGCTTACTTTTTTTCTCTCTATATAATGCATATATATGCATATTATATGTATAGACATACATGAGAGATTTAGTAATTCAATAACGAGAAAAAAGAAAATTTGCATGCTTCATAACCTGAAGTATCTAATTAAGTTAGATGTCACTTTGCATTATAAACTAAGGATAAGAACCTACGTTATCTTGATTTCAGAGAGACCTAAGATTCACATTAGTCTACATAGTCTCAGTTTGTGTTGCTTGCAACATGTTTTCAGGTGGAATGAGAAATTATTGCGTTCTTTTCATAGCACATAGAGAAGGGGACCCAGTGCAGTTAATGATTACCACAGTGACCCTTAAGGAATACAACCTTTGTGTCCAAACAGTATTGAAACATATCACTTCTAGTCTCCTTAACAAGAAATAGTTATTTGTATTTTTGAATCTGGGCAGATCTTGAAACTTGTTTCGACCAATATGATATGGCAGAAGACAGGTGGTATGAGTTCTGGAGCCTAGGAACTCAGAGTCCATGCAGCCTTTGTTCTCATGTTCTTGGAAACTTGATAACATGAGGTAAGAAATCCAGTGTAAACTAGAGGATAAGAGGACACATGCCAGAATATTGAGGCATCCAGCCGGAACGACCTTGGGTCCACTCCTTAATGCTGTCCATGACATATTTTAGTATTGGTCTTTCTCCTAGGAGCACACAAATTTGGCCACTTTCCTACCTTTTTCATAACCTCATAATTCACTATAGATGTTACTGTAGCACTTTATAGAGCAGCCTCGTATAGAAATCTGTGGATTTCCTCTTCTTTCTAGATATACTAGATTCATTAACCTTAAACTCACAGCCAGTAGCACCTCTAACTCATGCTTGAACAAAACTCATCCAACACACATATTTTTTCCCTAAGATGTATCACAGCTTTCTTGTGCTGAGGAACATTAGACAGTATTTCAGTGCTACTCTTGGGGGCCAGTATTAACAGTGAAATAACAACAACAACAAAAAGCACATACTTGTGGAAAATATGGCACTAAACAGACTACAAAAAGGACACCTGTTTTGAATATGAGATCTAAAACAAAGAACAGTGTCACGCTGTGCTACCTCAGGTAGAAAAGGGCATGTCTGGCAACTCAAATATTTTGCTGCTCTGCACATGTCCACAAATGACTGCAAGAGTGCCCTGAATATACATTTGGGGCTTAAAAATAAATTGTAATGAGAGGTGAAATTTATAAATATGAAATCTATGAGTAATGAGAATTGACCATATATAGATTATACATGTGTACCACCATCTTGAAATGTATCTTGTAAAATGGTCAGAAATTCTCAGCTGAAGTGGAACAAGGCATTGCTCTGGTCTCTTGTCTCGACATTTTTGCAGAGATGACTTGAGGATGGAGATAGTAGCAGAAGTGTACAGTGATGTGAGAATCTCTGGCTCTAGGACCAGGTGAAGCAAGCATAAAACTTGTTTTGGTTAATACTGAATGCCAACTTGATTGGATTGAAGTATGCAAAGTAACAATCCTAAGTGTGTCTGTGAGGGTGTTGCCAAAGGAGAATAACATTTGAGTCAGTGGACTGCTTAAGGCAGACCCACCCTCAATCTGGGTGGGCACAATCTAATCAGCTGCCAGCATGGCTGGAACATAAAGCAGGCAGAAAAAAAGTGAAAAGATTAGACTGGCCTAGCTTCCCAGCCTACCTCTTTCTCCTGCACTGGATGCTTCCTGCCGTCGAACATTGGACTCCTAGTCTTTAGTTTTGGAACTTGGACTGGATCTCCTTGTTCCTCAGCTTGCAGATGGCCTATTGTGGGGCTTTGTGATCATATGAATTAACACTTTAAATAAACTCCCCTGTATCTATCTATTGATCTATCCTATTCCGTCCCTCTAGAGAACCCTGACTAATACAAAACCTAACTTTGACACCTGTTAGTGAAGCAGTCTCAGGCAAATCACTTAACACATCTGAACCTTGTTTTCTCTTTTCTAAAATTGAAAAAATAGAATCCACCAGGATGAGTTATTTTTAGGTGTTAAGATCATAATATATGTGAGATAGATTCATCTATCTATATATGTATCTTTCCCTTAAGAACAGTGGTTCAGAATTCACTCATTGTATGTTCACAGAATATTTATAGACCATAACTACTTGGAATAATGAGAATTAACTGAATATATTTATATGTATATATATATTAAATTATAAGCTTCATACATATATACAAATATACATGTGTGTTTACAGTATTCTGATTCTAATCATATGAAATATCTAGAAAAAGGCAAATTTGAAGAAACAAACATTAATGGGGCCCTGGGGTTAGGCATAGAAATGAGGATTAGCTGTAAATGGACATGAGAATTCTTATTAAGGTATAGAATGCTCTAAAATTGGTTGCGGTGATGGTTGTCCACACAAAGTTACTAACTATTATCATAGAATTGTGAAATGGATAAATTTATGACATGTATATCTCACAATATGAGTGTTATGTATTAAAACTTATAAAATAATTTTAATTTCTTTTTCCTTTTCTTGTTACAATTTTTGGGAAGTCTAGTTCATAAATACCTCCTTGAGGGCACATAAAGTGTTTTACTTGATTTCTGAAGTATATGTATTGATTGTCGTGCTATATCTCCTTTTGTCTTCTCTGGCTTTCTGCAGCACTATTTCTTCTTGTTCCTAGCATATTTAATCCCAAAGTCACCACAGAGCTTCTGAAGTTCAATATGTGCCTAAAAAATTGATGTCTTTATTATTTCATTTATGTACCAGTTCATTGAATAATTATTGCCTACTGTGTGCCTGCAGATAGAATACTAAGTAAAACAAGCAAACAGACAAACAAAAAAAGCCATGGTGCCCATCCTCTTAAAGTTTATAGTTAGAGATGTCTACTTTTGGGGTCAGTCTAGAACAGTTAATTGCTCAAGAAATTGACAATCTCTCCAAATTCCTTCTGGTCTATACATACTCTGCGACAAAATTCATAGTTGTTACTCCCCTTGAGGAATAATTTGGAAGATGAAACCAAATGGAAAGCAAATGGTAAGAGATACCACGAATTTCTCATTCACTGATCTTTCACCAACGGACACAAGTAGAAACATTCCATTCTGTCTGCTTTCTTACACTAGTAAAGTCGGCGAAAGGTTAAAATGTGATCATACATTGCCTCTTGGACATCTTACATTACAACGCAGTTCTTTTGTTCTTGATGATGAAACCTCCATGGTTACATTGGGAACCAAAGAACCACGTGGATAAGCAAGTAGGATGCTGTTGCAACTTTCACTTACTAAGATACAGTCTTTTTTGCAGTGCTTCCACATAGGCACACATGCAAAATTACTGTCCATTAAAACTGGAATTCTTTTCTCAGTCAGCCTGCCAAAGACTGTTAAACAACACTTTTATTGGGGTTAGCCAGCTTGTAAACACAGAAGGTAGAATAAATCAATCAATTCTTTGTGGTACAAATTAAAAATTTCATCCAATGTTATTTCTCTTAAAATGCCACAAAGAAAGAATCAAAGATAATGATATGTTCTGTTCATTTTCTTAGAAATCATTGTTGGTATGCATATCAAGATGCAGGAAAATCCCTATAAACCACATTTGTTTTAACAGGACTGTTAAAATTCAAATAAATAATTATCATTCTGCTATTCTGTATTTAGAAAGGTCTGTCAGTGTCCTATAATTGTTCTTGGTATGCTTTTCTGCTTCACATTTTTCCCTGACACGACATGTGGACATCTCCCGCAAAGGTAGTAATGACCTTTGCTTCAGGAAATTTGTGAGATTTTCACAACATGAAATAGCTGTTAATGGAGTTATTTTCCCTTTGTTCATTAATATCCGTAGGGCACTGTGGACATCAGAGGAGGGTGACTAATGCAGTCTGGTGTTGTGGAGGTAAAGTCACTGGAGAAAATTATTCATGAAATGAGTATTAATCAGTAGAGAATGCAAAGGGATGGGTAAAACCAGACCAAGACCAAATGCAAGTAGGCTTGAAACAGTGTGATACACAAGAAGCAGCAAGGATTTTAGACTTATTTTAGCTCAAATTCAAAGTCAAAGCCATTTAGTCGATAGGAGCAAAAAAGTAGTCAGAGTTCTTTATTAATATATTTGGAATACCAATTTTTAAATTCTACTTGATAGAGAGCTATTTAAGTGTTTCAGTTGATATGGATTATTGTAAAGGTCACCATTTAGTTCAACAGTATTTGCGTGAGAGATGTATTAAAGAATTGCAGGATGTTAGGAAGGTGTGGTAGGTATGAAGAGATGTTGCTCAGATATTCTTTTTAAAAAAATGTGCTACTTCGGAGTCTACTTTGATAATAATATCTAGCTGCAATGTCTTGGGGATATATTACAGCATTCAAGAAAAAAATTTATTCTTTCTGGAAAGCCCTCAGGCCATCACTGAACAATATGGTTTATTAGGACTAGACCATTTCTGCCTAATTTTGGACTCATATACAATCGTTGCTCCAAATTTCCCTGTTGCATTGCTCATGGCTTTGCCATATCTGGGTGGCTGTAAGGGTCTTCCTGTGTATAATTCTGTTTTTCCCCATCTTTCCTGTCCCAGGGATCAGATTTATGTTCCAGACTTAGGAATTTGATTCCTCATTCCTGCCTCTCTCCCACAGCCTTTTATCTCTTATAGGAGTTACTGCACAACAAACATTTTGCACTACTATTATGTCTCAGTGTCTATGTCAAGAAAGTTCAAACTGATACAGAAGAAAAATAAATTAGGAGATGCTGTAGTATTTCAGGAGTAACTAATAAAAAACTTTACCGGTATGTGATAAATTAATAGAAAAATATGAATGTGAAAAACAATGTTTGAAAAGTCAAATAATAATAATATCCTTACATTCTATTGTTTTAAAATAGTTATCAACATTAATACTATCATAAAATTTGACATCACACTGATCAGGACTGTGTGAACACACACACACACACACACACACTCTTATTTACTCCTCTTGAAAACCTTGGATATTATGAATATTCAAATGTTGTAGATTAAGGAAACAAGTGAAGCCAAGGTGAAATACTTTACATAAATACAAATATGGCAGCAGAAACAGATTTTTGACTCAGAGGTTATATCCTAAAGCTTGTGCCTTTAAACACTACATTAAAATGCTAACATCAAAGACACATGGCTTTGCAATTTTGAAAACCAGAAATTTAACATAAGTGATAAGGATACTTGTTTTCTCTACAACTGATGTAGAAATACAGCATCTGTAGTTTCATGGGGAGAAAATATTGAATGTGAGCTTCCTCTTTTCCATCCAGGTGAAGAGATGCAGCAGGCAGTTTGATATCTGGTCATAAATACTGGGGAACTTTCTCTAAAATTGAGATCTTGACATAGAATTTATTGTCATAAAGGTAAAATTTTGCAAAGGAAAGGTAATTGATATCAAGATAACCAAACTAATATGATGTGGACAACATCAAATCAACGAAGTGAAGAGGTGATGAAGATAAAAATTTGGGTATTTTAGCATGAACAGAGGATCCTGCTGATAAACAAACTGAAAAAGCAACTTGAAAGAAAAAACATAAAATGAGCAGGTATGTGATACTGACAGGCAATGTCAAACAAGTTGTGGCATTATTCTCATACATTTCTGTGATACTTCTACAAATAGTTTTGTCACATATCTGCTTGCATGTCGACAATGAATGTCAGATGAGTACAACATTTACATGTTGCTTACTATTTAATGATTTCTATTATTATTATTATTATTATTACTATTTTGATACGGAGTCTTGCTCTGTCGCCAGGCTGGAGTGCAGTGGCATGATCTCAGCTCACTGCAAGCTCCGTTGCCCAGGTTCACGCCATTCTCTTGCCTCGGCCTCCCGAGTAGCTGGGACTATAGGCGCCCGCCACCGCACCTGGCTAATTTTTTGTATTTTCAGTAGAGATGGGGTTTCACCGTGTTAGCCAGGATGGTCTCGATCTCTTGACCTTGTGATCTGCCCGCCTCGGCCTCCCAAAGTGCTGGGACTACAGACGTGAGTCATCCCGCCTGGCCTGATATCGTTTATTATTTTAAGGAATAGGTATTTTAAAAATTGTTAGAGAAACAAATATATCATTCAATTTTATTGAAAAAATTTTATATTATAAAAGGTGTTTCTTTATGTTAAACTAGATTGTTTTTCATTATTGCAATATAAGAACATATTACTGATACAATTTTAATTGATTGCCATTTGTTAATTTATCATATAATGATTATATAACAGGTGCTGTTTCAGGTGCTGATGTTCTATCAGTAAAAATTAGATAATGGGGGATGTTGACATTATCTAAATGAACAAGTAATGTATACTTTTTCAGTCATACTTATAAAAGAAAAGCAGAATGAGAATAAAATGATGAAGGGGAAGAGGTGTCGCTCTTTTATATAGGATGCTTAGAGATGAACAAATCAAGAAAGTGACATTTGACTGGAGATGCAGATTGAGTAATGAGCCAGCAAAATACTAGAAGATTCCCCGAGGAAAAGAGAACAGAACATGGACTGTAAGACAGAAGAAGGAAAGATAAACAACGTGGATAGTGTATTAGACAAAAGTAAAAGTGTAGTAAGATATATGATGGTAAATGAAGCAAGCCACAATGTTAACGTTTTATATTTTATACCAATTACGATGGAAATTCACTGAGA
This sequence comes from Mandrillus leucophaeus, assembly GCF_000951045.1. Taxonomy (NCBI): domain Eukaryota; kingdom Metazoa; phylum Chordata; class Mammalia; order Primates; family Cercopithecidae; genus Mandrillus; species Mandrillus leucophaeus. The sequence continues at coordinate 3,572,932 of NW_012101798.1, forward strand.
AATGGATATCAAAGGGAAATAATGGCCTCTGTATGTAAAAATAAAATTATTCTGACTTCTCTGGAGAAATAGAGTACAAAGTGGTACAGATAAGGCGAGAAAAATTCGTTTGGAAAGAAACTCCAAGATTTCAAGTGAGAAATCATGATAGACAAGACCTGAATGATAGTACAATAGTAGGGCTTTGGAAGCATTTTAAGCCTAGTAAATAAATATTTATAGAATGATTTCAGGTAAAGCTATTACAATTTAGATATGTGTTTAGATATATGTTATAGAAAGAAAGAAGTAAAAATGTATTCAAAATTGTGGACCTTATCAACAGATGAGTGGAATTGCCATATATTAAGATAAGAAAAACAAACTAAGATGGGGTATATGTAAGGAAGAGAGAAACCATAAGTTCCATCATGTCACATGTGATGCTTAATTTACATATCAGTAGAAACATTGACTAAACAGAGATATAGTTTCAGAGTTCAGGAGAGAGAGAAGTTCTGGAAATAGAAATATGTCCATCTATATGAATTATTTAAAACCACACGAACTAACAGTACCCAGGCAGTGAGTGTAGATAGGATAAATTGCCTAAGACAAAAACCCAAACCAGTACAACATTTGAATGAGGAAGGAACAGCAACAGCCAAAAGAGCAACAAGGGAGACTAAGAAAAATAGAACAAGAGGTTGAGGTGCAAAGTTCTTTAGTCAACATTGTGAAATCATAATTTACAAAAATAATTGCCAAATGAATATTTTTTGAAATATTCTAATTCTTATCACATTTTTTTTAAAGTTCCTAGTTCAGGTATGTTGTGAGATGTGACAGAGACAATACTTGTTCTTTCATATGAAGTACTGTTACCAAAATACACAACCCCCCAGACTACACAGCTAATCACATTTGCTAACAATCCTTCTAGCTAAATGTGAACACATAACCAAATTCTGGCCAAAGCTGTATAAGCCAAAGTGACTTCTGTCAGGACTTTTAAGATATATTTACCCTTTCTTCCATGCTCTTCCATTCTGCTACCTATAAAGTTGATGCAAAATCTTGGATCAAGTGGATAAGAGTCATGTTTCAGGACTGGTGGAGGATTAGCTGTGGGGAACATGGATCCTTGTGAAAGTCCCGGAGCAGATTTACTATTCTAACTATGGACTTCTTACCTCCAGATTGATTAAGATGATAAAAATTTACCAAAATAAACCTGTTTACAGTTGAAGTCATTGTTATGTTTGATTTTTCTTTTACTCATAGCCAACCTCATTCTATAATTTTAGAAATAATTGGAGGTAATCATTACTCTCAGAAACATGGAAAAAGAAACTACTACTCAAATTTAAAGTATCAGAATTACATAATAAATTTTAGTCCAAAATAAATATTAATGGGGATTACTAATAAGAACTGGAAGTTACGGTAAAAAAAATAAAAGATGGTGGCAACAATCGGTATGAAATAGGAAGCATCTAGGCAAATAAGCAGCAGTGGTCTAAAGAGCAGATTATAGGTGTTGACAAAGCTAAATTAAATTTTATATAAGCCACGTCATCTTAAATGACATGTTTAAAATTTTCAAACATGTTTCAAAACATGTTTGATACAACAAGGCTTTTTTGTTTAAAGCAATTTGTCTTATTGATTGTGAAATGGAAACATTTCCTTTATCCCCCACAGGCCCTGCGATGCGGGTGTGGCTTGCTTCTTTGGTGCCCGCTGCTCAGACCTCTAGGGGGAGCACGCAGACAGGCAGGTTATGGGGCTCCGACCCCAGGGAAGTGTTTAGGGGTGAATGTTCACAGCTGAAGCTCCCATGGGCGTGTGTTATAGTGCGCTCTTTCAGTTTAGCCCTCTGTAGACGGCTTGTATTTACCAGCTCAATTAGACCCTCTGCCTTATTGCAAGGACAAAGTACTTTCTGTATCCCGGGTTCTTGCCTTGGTGTACTGGAAGAATTGGATCACACGCTGGGCTTGGAGAACGAGAGCAGGGTTTTACTGAGTGGAGGTAGCTCTCAGCAGATATCTAGCCGCTGGTGTGTTCTCCCGCCAATGTGTTCCTCTCCTCCAGACGCTTGTGTCTCTGCTCCCTAGGGTCTGGGGTTTTTATAGGCACAGGATGGGGGCGTGGCAGGCCAGGGGGGTCTTGGGAAATGCAACATTTGGGCACAAAAACAACAATGCCTGTCCTCACCTAGGTCTGTGGACACAAGCCCGAGGATGGAGTCCTAGCCAGGGACCCACACTTGTCTACCCAGTACTTCCCTACCCACTTTCTGTATCAATTGTATTCTTTAGAATTTCTTAGCCATTTAACATGTGCAAGAGTGTTTTGCCATTTTTATTATGCTCCTATGTCTTTTTTCTATTTTTTAAAATTTTGTGAGTGCATAGTAGATGTATATATTTATAAGATACATGAAGTATTTTGATATACACATGAAACGTGTAATAATCACATGGAAAATGGAGTATCCATCCTTTCAAGCATTTATTCTTTGTGTTATAACAACTATCATATAAAGAAATGCAATATATATATTACTATGTATACATGTTACTATATATATACACATATTACAACACACACACATATATTACTCTTTTATCCTTAGTAAAACGCCTTCAATAAAATAAGTACTAAATCATTGTGAGTTGCTGTTATTTGTATTATTCTGTGTTATTTTGTATTCTCTTTTTAAAAACACTGTAATGGTTTATGGTTTTATCGCTAAGGCTGCTTCAAGCTCTAAGTATACTGAGTATACTTATACTGCATATACTTATATTGCATATACTTAGAGCTTGCATATTTCAGTGACCAAAACAATTATCATAAAATTGAAAAACTCTTTTTTCTGTAAAATCCTTTTTCTGATACTACTACTAAAAGTGCCTTTATCTTACTGGAATTAAAATCCTCTGAGTTTTTTTAAAAATTATGTGATACTGTTTTGTGCAACACCTTTATTTATAAAAGTAACTAAGGTTTAAAAGTTTATGTTTCTAACCTAAAGTTACATAATAACTTGGTTCACAACTATAACCCCAGGCTCCAAATACTTTAACTATAATCAGGTTTATTTACATCGTATCACACATTGTTTTACTATTTTCTTTTTAAACATAATTTATGAAGCAGTGCTTTTCAATGAATTTTCTTTTATGTCATAAGAAAATATAACACTATCAAATGATATTTTAGTGAGTGAATTTACAAAGGAGCTTTCCCTTCACTTTTATTCTTCTTGAATCCTGAAGTCATTGTATATAAAAAAAAGGAAGAAGCATGTAAATATATCAGGACTCCTTTAAATAAGTGTCCTTACTGTATACTGCCTATGGTTTGCCAGAAAGGGGTTATTTTTTAGGACAAAAAAAGGATAGTGGATAATAGTGACAGTTCAAATTTTATATCAATTTCACCTTCCACTAAAGCTGCATGATTATATTTACAAGATTTAGTGAAATTACCTTGCTGTAAAGAGGCAAACACTTTGACAGTTAAGCTCTGGCAGTAGTTGTCAACTTTAACCACCATTCAGATTAATATGAGTTGTATAGGGACTAATACATCATGATCTGTTTAAATTACTATTGCTTCCACAGTATTTCTGCTTCAGGAGCTTATTGAAGCTTGGAAAACAGGGAATTTATAGAAGTTAGGAACATGTTTACATGTTTACAGTGTTTAACATGTTTATTAAAGTCTTCTTTTTTTCTATTATCCAACCAAATAATATTGATATCCCAAATTTAATATTCTGATTGAAAACACTGATGTTTAATATATTTTTCAACATAGAGAACAATTGCAAAGATGTCTTCTCTTGATTACTTATTTTTACTAGATACATCATTGGCTAGAAAGCCAAGTAATGGTGAGCAAGAAAAAGTGAAAGAAAATAAATTTTTATAAAATATAAGGCATATTTGGCCAATATCCTAGAGCTACTTCTTACATTTGTCACTGTTATGCTAGTAATGCTGAAGCTGTCACTAGTCCAACACTTGTATATATTCTTTGAATTTTTTCCTATAAAATAGATAATATAGATTCAAGAAAATATATGTTACATGCATAGGGCAATGAGAATGTTTGGAAATTACATGTTGAAGTAGTATACCACAATATCAATGCATTTAACATTAACAGTAATGCTAAAGAATATTTAAGATAAGAATCACAAAATATACTTTGGACATTATATACTTTTCTATATATATTTATATATTTTTACATATATACATATATACAAAATATATATATATATATTTTTTTTCTTTGTCTTTTTCTTTTTGAGACAGGGTTTCGCTCTTGTTTCCCAGGCTGGAGTGCAATGGTGCAATCTCAGCTCACTGCAACCTCCGCCTCCCGGGTTCAAGTGATTCTCCTGCCTCAGCCTCCCGAGTAGCTGGGATTATAGGCACGTGCCACCACACCTGTCTAGTTTTGTATTTTTAGTAGAGACTGGATTTCTCCATGTTGGTCAGACTGATCTCGAACTCCCAACCTCAGGTGATCCGCCTGCCTTGGCCTCCCAAAGTGCTGGGATTACAGGTGTGAGCCACTGCTCCCAACCCATTTTTAAAAGTTTGAAACCTACAAAAGCTCTTGCTTTTGCCAATTATTATACCTCCTTTTTTCGTATAGGGTCCACATTAGTTGCGTAAGAGCTTTCAGTTAAGCATTCATCAGCCTTTAGCCCAACCTCTTCGCTTATTGGTCTTTATAACAAACTATCAAGATATTTACTAATGTAGATCATAGAATTGATTAAACACATAATTCAATTATTAGCTTATTTACTCATTTATAATAGCAAAGATTTTTAAATTAAAAGTCCAGAGAATTTTGACAGTGAATAATAAAAGAGCTTTTCATAACTCTTGCTTAATTGACAATAAAGGTGAGAAACATGTAAAGAGTCAAATAAGACAATTGTATATACTTGATATTGTTATGACACAAATAAAACTGGGTAATGGAAAATAAACGACCACAATGCTGTATTTTTGTGTGTGTGATACTTCAGCAAAGGTACTTAAGTCATTTCTGAAAAAGGATGTAAGAAAGCTGTGTCCATCCTGATGCTGAAAAAAAAGAAAAAAAAGTCATGTGGTGATAGGTTTAAAAAAGCATTATTGGTAGAGGGAAGAATACACACCAAACTCTTATACAGAAGAAATCTTGATGTGATGCTAGGGAAGAAAGAAATAGAATAATGTGGAATAGAGAAGACTAAGATTCAGACCATGAAGTAAAGTACGTATAAGAATTACTTTTACTAAACTTTAAAAATTTTCTATAGATTTGCATTTAGGTCTATATTTATAAATAGATCTAGAGGCTTTGTATGCCTGCATGCAGGAATACAGTTCTAAAAATATGTCTTTATTTACCAAATGTTATGGTAAAAGTTAAAGACAAAACAATAACGAGAAGAAAACCCACTTTACTAAGAGGACTCCAGCTACGCTGTCCAGTAGGGTAGATACACACAAAATGTTGCAACTTACATTTTAATTAATTAAAACGTAAAAAAATTACAAATTCAATTATTTAACTACATTAACTATATTTCAATGAATATATAGCCATATGTGTGTAAACATTACTTCTGTGGACAATGCAGATATGGAACATTTAAGCCACAGAAGACAGTTTTATGGGAAAACACTGTTGTAAAGTCATAGCCCTGAATAAATGTTAAAGAATAGATTTTACTCCTAAATTATTTTGTTTATTTTGCCTTGTTACCTGATATCCAGGTTGGGAGACATCCAGTTGGGAGTAATGTTTAAGAAATTGAGCAAAATATTTCTAATCCCAAGTTAGATGACTGACACAACTTTAATAGATTTAATGTGTTATTCCAATAATATATGCCAGGTACAAGTATACTGTAACATCTTTCAGGAAATATTTATATTAAATATGTGTAATTAATTAGTCAATAATCATTTTAATTTTACTTAATACTTACCTTAGTTATATGGTTTCAGGTTGCAGTTTAATCTATAGGAATACATTAAGATTGATAGAGAAAAAGAGAAAGAATATGACCCTTTGATGATGACAACAGAACATATACTATTCTTCTCTTTAATATCATATTTTGTGAAAAGTTTATGTTTTAGACTCAGCATTTTCCTCCAAGTTAAATGATTATTTCTTCAAGGAATTTTCACCTTATCTGGATTTCTATATGAATTTAGTTGATTCATTATTTGAGAATAGGTAGGGTAGAAAGCAGAGAAAGCTACATGGTCAAATACGAAAGTATTAGAATGTTTGATTTTATAACTCACATATAGAAATATCGAAATTTTTACATTGCTTCATTTTGTCCCAGAAAGAATGCCATTGACCTATTTTATAATAAGTGTAATCAGGGATAATTAGCTCTTAATATTTTATATTTTTATTTGAACATATCTATTTCAGGAAAATGTACAAAATGTATTTTAAATATTCAGCTATTTGTATTGCTTTCAACTATTTTCATTTTGGAATATCTTTTTTCTTTTAAGGTTTTAGTAGAAGCAGAAACAAAATAACAGTGGACATCTTTAGACAAAGTATAATAAAATAGTAATAAATTTTATTTTACTAAAGACGCAAAGGTTTTCCATAATTTAAAAAATAAATTTTAATTTAACTACCTCTGTAATTTATAAAGTATTTCTAAAATGTGTCCTGTTTATAATTTCAGTTCTTGTTAGTATTTCTGCCATTTGGTAGGCAATAAAAACATTATTTCTAATCATGTAATGAATGAATTATCTCAGGGCATTAGAATAATTTCAGTTAAGAAAATAATACTTAGAATATCAGTACCTAGAATATTAGTACTTGAAACTCAACCATATATAATACAAAGAGATGCCTTCTTTATTTCCTTTGAAGACTTTATTTACTAACTTCATTTTTTGTGGTTTCTTTTTAAAATAATTCACCAAAACAGTAAATTTACTTTGCAGAAAGCATAGGCCTCCACTCTATGCTACTGTCTTTTGCTACGTTATCTTACACAAATTCAGTGATGTTCACAGAATAATAGAGAACACCAGCAAATGTACTCCTCTATTTTCTTTAAGTAAAATTTATTTTCTCCTTTTTTATGATCCCATCATTCATTCCTTAAAACATTGTGAATTCTTCATTGCATTCCTGGGTTATGAAAATTGTAGTTTTAGAAAATTGGATAACATCTCTTTACAGGTTATGAGATGGTGTAGAAGAATCTTAAGGATTAAATCAGTGAACTAATTTAGCCTGTGCTCAGATTTGAAATAGTTGTTATCTCCTTCAACAGATACTTAGTTGTTAACAGTTGAGAATTGCTAAGTCCTCTGGTATATTAAGCATAATTGTAGGTAGATGTTGGGTAACTATAAGAACAGAAATGGAGACCCAAAGATGTAATCAAGGGAATTTTCTTCTTATTTAGGTAGTATATAGATATTCATATAAGCCAAGGAAGTAAATATAATTAGGAATGCAGTAGGCAGGATATTCACTCCCATCATTTCCGCCACCTGGTGTTACTCACATGAATGTTATTTCACATGGTAAAAGGGATGTTGCAGGTGGGGGCGGGGGGAAAAGATTACTAATTGGTTGTGCTTAAAATGCGGAGGCTATCTTGGATGTTCTGGTGAATCTAGTGTAATCACATGATCACTAAAAAGCAGAGTGGGGACTGAAGAAGAAGTAGATTTAAAGCATGAAAAAGATTTAACACACTGAAATTGACTTGAAATGAAGTGCCATCTACTAAAGCTTTGGGCTCCTCATTACTACAATTTCAAAAAACTTAATTATCACTTATTTCAAAAGTGAGCTTGAAAGAAGACCCTGAGTTTCAGATGAGAAATACAGCTGAGGATGATACAGAAGAATCCAGATACATTGAGCAAGACTTCTCTCATGCATCAACTGCTTGACGATAAATGGGCATTGTAAGCTGCCAAGTTTTGGTAATTTGATACAGCAGCAGTAGAAAGAAAGCTTAGTTATATTTGCATCAATACTGGAAAGAAATGAAAGCTTTCTAGAAAGAAAACTTTCTTTCTAGGTTTCTGGAAAGAAAATCAGCTTTAAAGAGGACTAGGGATAATTTGGTTATCTTTGAGAGATTTTGAAAAATGTGTTTGTTAAATAAAAAGTCAGGGATGAAGCAATGGTAATAAAGCCAATTAGAGTTTCTTTTCCAAGCTTGATTCTAAGGCAAATGGAAAGCAACTGTATGATATGGAAGATGAATTTTATACTATCAGAGAGAAAAACGATAAGACAATCTTAGCATTCTATTAAATGATATAACCGAATAGGAACTTACCTTTTAAAAGTAGAGTTATATTTGGAGATTGTTTTATCTAAACATTATAAACACCAGAAACTTGGCTGTAATTTTCAATTGAGTGCCTTCACTTCGAGTACTATTGTAATTTTGGAAGTAATTTCAACCCTAAGTTTATATAAAAAATTTCAGCATAAATATTGGAGAATGAACTATTTAATTATATGAAATTTAAAATGTGCTCTATTATTGAAACTGTTATCTTAAGGATACGTATATCACACATACATACAAATTATATTTACATAGACATATACACATATACATACCTACATTTTTAAATGGCAAAATTCACATGTAAACAGAGCTTATAGCTTACTATAAATATTAAACACAGGTGTGTAAATATTTTCACATATCATTACTTTCTATTTGAATGTTTAAGCATTCTCTTGATACATTAGAAAAAAATAATTTGTTACCTTATTCTGGAGGCCTTCTTTTCTTTGAATTTTCTACACTGCATTTGTCTTGTCATTTGACAAATAAGCTTTGAATACTAACCATTTCCAAATATTATTTTGATTGTCTGAGACGCTACATTAAACATGGATATTTAAGTATAAAGTTGTAAGGAAGATCCCTTCTGAAACTTGTGGTGTACTGGAAGAAAAAGAATACTAAAATAATCACACAAATTAATTTGAAACAACAATTGTAAATAATGCTACAAACAACAGGCATATATGAAAATGTAGTAAGAGGTATCATCTAGTTAGAAAGTCCAGGGATGCTGTAGAAGTTAATGTTAAAAATTAAATTATAAAAATACCAATAAGGTAAGAGGATCTCAGGTAGAGGAAGGAGCCTCTGTAAAATTACCACATTTGGAAGAAGAACAACAGCTACACTGCTATGGAAGAAGGCCATGTGACTGGTATACAGAAAATCAGAAATACGATTTTTCAGGATAAACTGGGGAATTAATTTCGGGCTACAGTCTATTAGTGCTTATACGTCATGTGGTTTGCTTTTTGTTTAGATAAAACAAGAGTTTAGGGAATATACTAGAGGAAGCACGGATAGGTGTGAACATTGTCCGTGGAGATCTGCTGTGTATTCCCAGTGTTATAAGGAGAAAGTACCAGAAAATCTGGTCAGTCTTCGCTGCACTTGCTTCTTGCCTTAGCATTGAGTGATTTAATGATTCTGTAAAAGTTTTTCAGAGTTTGATGAACTTTGCTTAGTCACACTGGAGAAAGAATTTTGCTCAAGTGTCCTTTGATGGAGGAGGCATCACCTCTCTTTCCACATGACAATATTCATATAATTAGTATATATTTATTTATATAAAAATATCAGCTATGTTTGCTAAAAATGCCTGAATGCAACTAAATATATTTCATCAAATTTTGTGATTTATGTTTGACAGGATCTGACTTAAAATATATGTCATTTGAAGTACATCAACTTCTCTTTTGGTAGTCCTGGGGAGGACCTAAGGAGATAGGCAAAAATCATCCAGAGTAGCTGCTGAGATTCATTACTCATAGAAAATCTTTGTACATGCAAATATCGACAAAGTAAGCAAAGATGTTAGCAACAGCAATAATTTATTATACATATTGATAATTTTATGTGTCAGCTTGGCTAGATCTCCATTCTATTAGCTTGTCCTACAGAATTCATGTTTGTCAGACCCCATGGGCTCTTCCTTAAAATCATTTAGATAAATATCTGTATGTAGATAGATGTATAGGTATATTTATGTATCTATGTAGCAGTCAATGTATGTATCTATACAATTATGTATGTATGTATGTATCTACCTACCTGTCTGTCCTGTTGATTCTGCTTCTCTGGAGAACCCTAAGATCTATGAAGTTCATGGTTTTCCCCTCTGATCATTTACCTGAATTACATGGGAAGGAAGATGAGTGTATATTTGTGTTTGTGTGTGTGTGTGTATGGGCATGTGCATGTATGCTTGTCTGTTTGTATGTACAATGTGTGCATTACACTAGTGAAAACAAAAAAAAATATGCTTAATAGAGGAATAATTTTTTTGTTATTCTTTACTTCAAAGTTCTAGTTTCTATGTTAAAAATCTGTCACTGATTATTATTATTAGAGAAATTATATAGAAAATGATTATAATATATTCATGGCTCAAGGCAGCTTGGCAAACACATCATCAACTCCTTTTCTACTAATTGATTCTTTATTCAGATTCTTTTGTATGATAATTTGGGAGTACATTTGTATCACAATATAAAGGATGTTAAACAAAACAGACTAATGAAATAGATATGCTACCATATAAAGAGAAAGAATAATTAGAAAAGGTAAAAACAGTAAATAACAGATTGTATTTGAAAGCATCTGTTAGTCAAAATTTGAGCAGTTGATACATGACAATATATGCTATGCCATATTAGATTCTAGACACACACACATGCACACATGCACACACAACATATACTTTACAATTTTCATTTTAACACCACAGCTATCAGTAAACTTTATTTATAAACCGTTCTCATGATGATCTTAAGAGAATTATGGAGAAAAATTAAATATCTTTTTATGTCTTGGGAAAATTTTAGGAAATTTAGAGGCCCTATCATTGTTGCTGACATTTTGTTCCCCAATTTCACAACCTATGCTTACATAAGAAATTAACCTGAAAAATTAAACTTCAAACTAGATTAACCTACTGAATCACATGTATTAAAAAAATATATCGTGTGGCTTAGTCTAACTATGCTATGAGGAATCTGCAATATATTACCTATCCTTGGTTCCAAGTTCATAGCGGTTGAGTGAACATCCTGTTCAATCTCATCATTACCTTATGCGTATAAGTCATAGGACACTGCATTTCAAGCATAAGGGCTATTATCAAAAAAACGCTTCATATGCTTTACTTTTTTTCTATATTGTAAGTGTATACGGGTTGGTAAAAATATTTCCAGAAATTTGATATATGCTTTTTGAGGGCATGTCTGTATTTCAGTCATCTAATATTTAATCAGGAGCTCCGTAAAGTAAGAATAAGTCATGATATCCAAGTTTTATAACTTGGCATTGATATTAATAATTCATTTACAGAAAGAAAACTAATAGGTTTGTGTCTTAGCCTGTTTTATGCTGCTATAACACAATACCTGAGACTGGGTACTTTATAAATAAATATATTTTTATTTCTCAGAGTCCTGGACGCTGGAAGTCTAAGATTAATAGACCACGCTTGTCTCTGGTTGTCAGATGGTGCCTTACTATGTATCTTCCAGAGAGGATCAACACTGTGTCCTCACGTGGTGGAAGAGAAGAGAGAGAACCCAGTCCAGCAAGCCCTTTTATTCCAGCATTAATCCAGTCATGAGGGCGGAGCTATCCTTACAATAGACTCCACCTCTGAACAATGTTGCAATGGTAATTACGTTTCCAGCACATGAGGTTGGGTAATATATTCAGACCATAGCAGTAGATGTATATCAATTGTCCTCTAAATGAACAAAGACTGAAATTTGATTATGATTACTTAGTTTTGTCTGCCACAAGTATTTCACTCGGAATGGTATAGTCCAAATGACATTTCTCATTTCTTAGTAAATTGAACCTTGTACAAAATGAAGTTATGAACTCTGGGAATTATCATATGTATAATGTATTTTAAATAGTATTTGTTATCACAGATAATAAATTTAAATGAGAATGCTTTATACCACAAAAACACTCTTTTCCATTTCCCTGCAAATATCTGTTGTTTATGGACTCTGACTGCTTTGTAATATCTTTTAAGGCAGAATTAATATAAAAAATCATTAACCATATTATATGTCACTTTATTATCTGAATTTCTCCAAACACTAAACAATAGATCCCATTCAGTTTTAAATAGTATATTATAGAAGTTATGCTATAATAATTATCCATACTGCTATTGTCGTAAAGAAAATAGCTCTAAAAATTAAGTGATAGACATAAACAGTTTGTCTTTTAGTCTTTATGGTTCATATTATTTTTTGTTTTAAAAATGCTTACTGATCAGCACACTGATTTTATATCCCTATGAATTCTTCATTGTATAGTACAGAGGAAGCCAATCTAGAATATCAGACATAAATTTAAGTCCAACACTGGATGGTTTTATCTTAGAATACACTGTTGAATGAGAGTCAATGTGTTTATTGAGCTATTTCATGCTATTTTGCTGAAGTCAGAAGAAATCAGTTACATCACAGCTGCAATTCTTGACCTTAAATGTGTAGATGACAGCAAATAGCCTCAAACTAGCTATGCAAGAAATACTTACCTAGTCTCATAAAAAACTAATCTATATTGAAGGCTTAACTAACAGATGTTATAAGACTTTCACACTATCTGTGCTTAATAGCGTCTCATTTCATATATTTTCAGTTACTTCCCTAAGTGCAGCTAAGTTAATTACAGTGCTTATACTGAATTCCTTATCTTCCATTAGGAATAGAGCCTGTTTCAATTTATAATAATGACTATATTGGTTTAAAAAGATAAATAGCTTTATTCAACTTGTGTTGATGTATGGTAATGTTGGGTAATTAACTTTTTTGAAAGGATGCAAGTGCTTTCAGTGAAATAGTATTAGAGGAAGAAAAACATAAATATTGTATAACACTATGAATTTATCTTTCATTGAAAAATCAGAATATATAACACTGAAAGAAGAGTCACAATCTTGTTGAAATCTAAAATAAATCTCACAATACAATTTTATAAGAAAATATGTATTGTATTATGATGATTAATTTTGTGTGTCAATTGGCTAAACTATGGTGTACAGATATGTTGTCACACATTAATCCGGCTGTTTCTGTGAAGATGTTTTTTAGATAAGATTAGCATTTAAACCTGTGGACTCCTAATAAAGCATATTATCCTACATAATAAGGATGGACCTAGTCTACTTGGTGAAGGCCTTAAGAGAGCAAAGCCCGAACTCCCCAAAGCAAGAAGAAATCTTGCCAGCAGAATGCTTTTGTATTCAGACTGTAAGTCTTCCCTAGGTTTCTAGCCTGCTGTTATACCCTCTATAGACAGAGAGAGAGATGTGTGTGTTTGTATGTATAGAAATATTATATTTATATATTTTTTTAAAAATGTAAAATAAATAGAGACAGAACATATATACATATATATACATATATGGTCTGTCTCTATGCATATACATATACAAGCATACATACATGCACACATACACATAGATACCCTATTGGTTTCATGTATTTCTCTGGAAAATCTTAATTAATACATATATTTAGGAAATATATATCCCTAAGAAGGAAGCTTGGTTTTGCAGTACAAATTCGCATAATACATGTTTAAAAAAGCAGGAGTGAGTTTGTAAAGAAGATGACGTGTGTTTTTATAATGGGCTGATCCACACACAAGATATTGAAAATTTCAAAGGTATTGAAAATTGTCTATATACTTGTCAGTCTTCTCAAGAAAGCTATTAGATTTTTATGGCAAATAATGCCTTTTCAAAGATTCTTACGCCTGACCTCTGTAGTCATTTTTTTGCCTGCAATAAGTGCTTAATACATATTATTCAATTATTGATTCTAGGCCAAACTTTCTGCTTTCAGTTTCCATTTGGAAAAACAAACAAACAAACAGAACTTTCTTTGTGTGAGGGTGTCACTAGGTTAGGCCTTCCTGGCATTACTTTTTTTGTTTCTTTGTTTTTTCTCAGTCAACACTTAAACGTACTTCCAGCAGTATATATTATTTTTTCCTATCTAATTATTTTTCAAAATATTCTTTAAGGAGGGGGAGTTTTTGTCAACATTTATATTACATAAGACTGAAGTTCATATAAAATAAAGTAACTCACACGATATTGAGTGAAACTTGATTTAAATGTTAGACTTAGACCAATGCATGATCCAAAACACAACCCAATTTATCTGCCTTACATTTTACCACTTTATTGTATATGCGTTACTTTGCTTTTCTTTCTTCTCCCCTTCACAGTTTAATTTTTGAAGTGTTGTTTACACTCCCAATCTATTTATTTATTTATTTATTTATTTATTTAGTTTTTGAGATGGTATCTCACTCTGTCACCCAGGCTGGAGTGCAATGGCGCGATCACAGCTCACTGCAACATCCGCCTCTCAGATTCAAGCGATTCTCCTCCCTTAGCCTCCAGAGTAGCTGGGATTACAAGTGCCCACCACTATGCCCAGCTAATTTTTGTATTTTTAGTAGAGATGGGGTTTCATCATGTTGGTCAGGCTGGTCTCGAATTCCTGACCTCAGGTGATCCACCCACCTCGGCCTCCCAAAGTGCTAGGATTACAGGTGTGAGCTCCTGGCCTACACTCTAATTTTTTTATCTTCACAACTTGAATTAACTTTAAATCATTCCATTTTAGTACACCTCTCTTACATACAAAAAGTTGTTATCTCTATATTTCCCAATGAGGATCATTTTTAACCATTAGAGGTCTCAATATCATTTAATAAAATTGGTAATTTATCCTGCTGATGTATAAATCTGCCAGGATACCACACCCTCTATATTTCCTCTCTGGCCAAGGATTCACTGCCCTGTTTTCCTTCTTTTTTTTTTTTTTTTTTTTGGTGTTAACTTTTATTTTGTAAGTTTAGGGTTACCAGTTCAGGCTTGTTACATAGGTAAACTCGTATCATGGGGATTTGATGCACATATTATTTCATCAACCAGGTATTAAACCTAGGACCCATTACTTATTTTTCCTGATCCTCTCCCTCCTCCCAACCTTCACCCTCCAAAAGGCCCCAGTGTGTGTTTTTCCCCTCTTTGTGTCCATGTGGTTTCATCATTTAGCTCCCACTTATAAGTGTGAGCATACAGTATTTGGTTTTAGGTTCCTTTGTTAGTTTGTGAAGGATAATGGCCGCCAGCTCCATGCATGTCCCTGAAAAGGATATGATCTCACTCATTTTTATGGCTGCATAGTATTTCATGGTGTATATCTACCACATTTTCTTTGTCCAGTCTATCATTGATGGACATTAAAGTTGATTCCATGTCTTTGCTATTGTGAACAGCATTGCAATGAGCATACATGTGCATGTGCTGTTAAAATAGAATGATTTCTGTTTCTTTGGGTATATACCCACTAATGGGATTGCTGCATTGAATGGTATTTCTCTCTTTAGGTATTTGAGGAATCGCAACACTGTCTTCCATAATGACTGAACTCATTTACACTCCCATCAACAGTGTAAACAATAAAGATTTTTACATCTTTATCCTGAGATACTGATCTGTTCATTATATGCTCTTATTTGGGTAACTCAACCAGTCTATGACTTTCTCGTGTCCTATAGAAAGCTGTCTGCTGAACTCTGCATCCAATCGTTTGAGCAATATTTTAAATCGGTGTCATACATGTACTACTTAGAATGTCCAAAGCGTAGTAATTCGCTTCAACATTCCAATCATGTTTTCTTCTATACAAATTTCTATGAAGTAAACCACTACTTGGTTGTTCAAGTCAAAAGCCTATGAGCTATACTTGATTCCTCCTTTTCCCATAGCATACTCAAAATCAATCTTAGTAAATCCAAGATTGTTTTTTGTTTCTACCTTTCATTATTTCTGCCAGAACCCAAGGCTACATTCACGATGCAACCTCAAATACTCTCCCTTCAAGTATGCTATCCCTTATATGTTTTCTCCATAATGCTATAAAATTGTTTAATCAAATATTAATCTAGTCATGAAATTTCTTAGTTTAAAAAACATCCATGTCTCCCTGTTTTTACAACGCAATACTTACAAAATTTGTAACATGGCACTATAATTGGACTCTTCTCTTAAATCATCTAATTCATCATCATTTTTATGTGCTAGCTATGTTGGCCTTTTTTTCCCTCTTTTATTTATCTCTTCTTTTTTATTTTAGAGTCTTCTGACAGCATTATTCTTCCCTACACTGTACTTAATTTGCTTTTCACCTAGTCTTCATTGTCACCTTCACTGAAAGGTCATTTTTTAATGAAAGTTGTTTTCTAGATTGAGTTAGCTCCCTGTCTTACACACACCTATGTCTCTTCTTTTTTCTACTTTGTACACTCAGAACAAATGTAATTTTTATATTTTTTTTTCTTAAGGAAACAGGAAAAGTGATTGTCTTGTTCAAACTCATAATTGAAGCAACTGGCATAAGACCTGATACAGAAGGTATTCAATGTATATTTTGTAAAAACAAAAAATTAAATATAATATTCAGGTAGAAATCATAAGTTTCAGTAAAATCTGTTAACTTTTTCCTTACTTGTGTGTATTATTTTATAAATTAATATATTATTTATGAGTCACAAATCACTGAAATTTATGATTTTATTTTCTATAAATTTTCTTTTATTTTTAATTGACACATAATAATTGTGTATCTTGAGTACATAATGATGTTTTGATATGTGGTGATTAGATCAGAATAATTAAGATAGTCATCATCACAAACATTTATCATTTGTTTGTGTTGGGAACATTCAATCTCCTCCTTCTAGCTATTTAAAACTATATAATATTGTTAACTATAGTCATCCTATAGTGCTATAGAACACTAGAACTTACTCCTCATATCTGGCTGTAATTTTACATCCTTTAACAAATCTCTCCCAAGTCCTTCTTCTCCTTACCTTTCACAGCCTCTAGTATCCTCTGCGTCACTTTCTATTTCTATGAAGTTATTGTTAAAATCTATTTCAACTTACGCAGTACTAGAGGTGACCTCCCTGTGCTGCTCAAATTTCTCTTTCTTTCTTTCTTTCTTTCTTTCTTTCTTTCTTTCTTTCTTTCTTTCTTTCTTTCTTTCTTTCTTTCTTCCTTTTTCTTTCTTTCTTTTTGTTGTTGTCGTTTATTTTTGAGACAGAGTTTCACTCTTGTTGCCCAGGCTGGAGTGCAATGGCGCCATCTTGGCTCACCACAACCTCTGCCTCCCGGGTTCAAGCAATTCTCCTGCCTCAGTCTCCTGAGTAGCTGGGATTACAGGCATGTACCAACCATGCCTGGCTAATTTTGTATTTTTAGTAGAGACGGGGTTTCTCCATGTCGGTCAGGCTGGTCTTGAACTCTTGACCTTAGGCGATCCACCTGCCCCAGCCTTGCAAAGTGCTGGGATTACAGGCATGAACCACTGCGCCTGGCTTTAATTTCTATTCCAGAGTTTTTCACACATAATTACTATAGCAATCAAAACTCTTAAAGTACTTCACTTTTTGGGAGTATAATAATTATAAGATAAACATGACTTATGGCTTAGTAAATCCTATTTTTAATCATCTATGTAATGATTCATTGATCTTCCTCCCAAAGAAGAGAATCCCTTACCATGAGAAGGTAAACTTTGTCTTATATGCCACTGAATCCCTAGCACTTTCAATGGTGATTACCTAGTAGGTTGTGAGCTCTCAATAATCATCTATTGTCAATTAATTTTTAATTTTAAGAACATTTATTGAAATCATAGGTATTACATGTAAACAGATTTCATTACATAAAACAATCCAAATCACCTTTAGAATAAGTTATATAACACTTACTTAAATCTTGTTATTATGTTCCACTGGATCAAAACCAAATTAACCATTATTTCAGTCTCATTAGCTTGATTATATAGTGGAAATTGAGAAGACGAGTTATTGAAAAACATCTAACCTATAAGTCGTAATTAACTGAATTAAATACATTCTTAAAGCAATAAATGCCATCTGCTTGCTTTTTCTAAGGGCTAAACTGTTTGAGTTTAAGCCAATTTCAAAGAGAAAAATAATGTGATGCTGAAAAATTACAGATTATGAATTAGGCAGTTTACATTCCAGTACTTATGCAAACGAATATATAAAATCATATGAATATTTTAACATTTAACTCTATGTATTCTGTTTTCTTTTGAAATTTTTAAAATTTTACCAGTACCAAGCCTCAGTGATGTAGATCAGCACAGTCTGTCTTCATGTTTTCAAAGTGTATTTTGACTAAGCTATTCACACATACGTGTTTTTATCTTTATTACTTTCCAATACTAAATTTTGTTTTAGAAAAGTAATGCAGGGAAACCGTACATGATAGACATCTGTTACATGTAAATGTTAAATTTGTGGATGTAGGAGTAACATTTGACCCTCAAATAGTTTAAAATAAAAAAGCACTTGAACTAAATTCAAAACTCAATATCCATTCAGAGTTTACAGTTTAGTATAGGAGAAAGAGAGAAAATAGACAAAATAAATAATATATGCATATATTAGATAAGAAATGTGGGGAAAATAAAGCAATAAAATGTATGAATACAATTTAAAATCGTGGCTAGGGTATCTTGCTAAGAAAATATCATTCACATGAAAACCTCAGTTCTCTGACAGTGAGTCGTGCAGGTGACAGAAGTCAGAGTGACCCATGCAGAAGAAAATTCAAGAGCATAGGCCATGAGTTTAAATGACTGGGGTATGTAAATGGTAGAAAAATTGAGGTAGTGGAAGCCACCTGTTAAAAAAAATGTGAAAATATGGTTCATATACACCATGGAAGGCTATGCAGCCATAAAAAAAAGAACAAGATCACGTCCTTTGCAGGAACATGGATGGAACTGGAGGCCATTATGCTTAGCAAACTAATGCAGGAGCAGAAAACTAAATACCACATGTTCTCACCTATAAGTGGGAGCTAAATGAAGAGAACACATGGGCACATAGAGGGGAGCAACAAACACTAGGGTCTTTCAAAGGGTGGCGGTGGGGGAAGGGAGAGGATCAGAAAAAACAAGTAATGAGTCCTAGGCTTAATCCCTGTAGAACAAACCCTCTAATACAAGTTTACCTATGTAATAAACCTGCACTTGTACCCATGAACTTAAAATAAAAGTTAAAAAAAAACAAAACAAAGTGATACTGACAAGACAGAACTTTTTTTTTTAAAGAAAGAAAATAAAATCACAATAAGTAGAAATTTGGAAGAAGGGGAGAAAGGAGGAAGAAAGAGAAAAATGAAAGGCATAGATTTGTCATGAACCTGGAGACCCAGATGGCAGATGCAAATGTCATAGTCCATTTGAGTTGCCATAAAGGAATACCTGAGGCTAGATCGTTTATAAAGAAAAGACCCTTACCTTACTAACAGTTCTGCAGGCTGTCCAAGAAGCAGGGCCCTACCATCTGCTTCTGGTGAGGTCCTCATGCTACTTCCAGTCACGGTGAAATGTGAAGGGGAGCCAGTGAGGAGAGATCCCATGGTGAGAAAGATGAAAGGGAGAGAAGGTTTTTAACAATCAGCTATTTTTATTAATCAGCTCTGGAGGGAAATAATAAAGCAAGAGCTCACTCACCCACACCTAGGGAGGCCATTACTCTATTCATGAGGGAACTGCCCTCACGACCCAAACACCTCTCACTCAAACACCAACACCGTTGATCAAATTTCAACGTGAGTTTTGGGGAACAAAAACCCAAAACTATGGCAGCAGATGAGGGCATTGTTAAGAAAAAGAGACATTTCATTATGAATTACAGTTTATATTGATGATATATATCCACTCACTGTTGTTGTTATTATTAAAAACTTAACTCCATATACCTAGCACCTATGCTTATTAGTAGTAGGAGACAGGATCAAGGAAAAGATTTATCCTAAGTGGGTAGATGTTCAAGTATAGGAAAAGAAGCAAATACAGAGCACTCCAGAGAATGTTAATTCAAGAACAAATAGAAATCAGTTAGATTTGACTATCAGATGTATCAATCCTTGAGAAGAATTTTTTGCAGATATGAAAGCTCAAGTCCTGCAAATCTAGATTCTAAAGCATACATTTGAGTTATATGTGGAACAGCATATTACATCTGAGTAAGATTATAAAAATTTTATAATAATATATGGGATGTCTATCAAACATCAGAACCAAATAACTTGGATTTTCCATTGCATCACTTTATCTTTTCTTTTTTTTTTTTTTTTCTTAAGGTATTCTTTTTAAATGTCTGGAATTGTTCTCATGTTTAGAAATACTGAAGGCCAAAATGGATTCACACATCTCAAGTGAAGAGAACTGTAATCAGAACAGTGACTTTCAGTTTCTGGCTACCGTATCTACCAGTCCTTTTGAGACTGCATGTTTTAGACATAAGCTATATTTAAATTAGTGAAAATATTTGAACTTCCATAAATCTCACCAGGTGAAGTAAGAATTTAAAACCTCTCTAAGCCTTTGCTCAGGAATTTGCATTCCAATTATTTTTCTCTAGTTTGTGCCTCTTTTTTCCTTTTTTAAATTTTAAATTGACAATTGATAATTGTATAATATATGGGGTACTGACATTATTATTTATGAACACAATGTGTAATAACTAAATCATGCTAGTTAACACACCAGTCACTTCAAAAACTTCGCAGTCTTTTTTTATTTTTTGCAGAAGTTTGTAATTTTAATTAAGTCCAAGTTATCATTTTGTGTATGTGTATGGATTTTGCTTTTCACTGAAAAGTGTGGTTACAATGTAATTTATTATTTCATAGCTGTCTATTACCAGGTTGAAGTATTTTATCTGGGTTCCTAAATCATCACTTTTTATAATCATGAATAGATAGTGAATTTTGCCAAAGGCTTTAAATGACTAGTAAACATTATCACATCATTTTCTTGTTTAAAAAATGATGCATCTCAGTGATCAATCTTTGAATGTCAATACCTTGCATTCTCCAAATAAATCATCCTTGTTTTTGATGAGTTACCTTTTTAAATACTGGTTGAGTTGCTTTATATAATTGAGGATCATTGTGTCTGTAATCATGAAAGATATTTGTCTTAATTTAGTGCTTTTGTTTCCTGAAATGATTGTCTTTTATTAGTACCAGAGTATCCCTAGCTTCATCAAACATTTGGATATATCCTCTTCTTTTCTCTTGTTTGAAAGTTATATAAAGAATCGATATTATACCTGTGGTAGATAGCTTCCTAGGCTGACCTTTGTTGATCCCCACCTCCTGGCATTTATGGCCTTGTGTAACCTCCTTTCCTTGATTTTGGGGTGAAATTAATCCCTGGCTTTAATGAACAGAATATGATAAAGGTGATAGGACTTCACTTCTGAGATTAGAATGTAATCTTGCTAGATTACTCTCTCTCATACACTCTCTCTTGTTTACTCTGATGAATCAAGATGTTATGTTGTGAGATGCTCTGTGAAGCGGTCTACAGAGCAAGGAATGGAGAGAAAGTTCTCCTGGCAATTAGTCATGAGGAACTGAGGCTCAATCTAACAGTATATAGGAATTTGTTCCTGCAAACCACCACTTGAGCAAATGAGGAATGAGATCTTTCCCAGTTAGGCCTTAAGTGACTATCAATACCTGAGAGACCCAAAACTGGAGGACCCAGCTATATAAGCCGCAACCAGATTCCTAAACCACAGGAACTATGAGAGATACATACTATTTTAAGACATCTGTGGTTAATTTGTAATGCGATAATAGATATATCTAGTACATATTTTTCCTTAAATATTTGGTTGAATTTACTAGTGAAGTCATTGAATCCTTTATATATTGGAAGGTTTTTAACTAAAAACTTGAAAAAGCAGATTTAGAGCTACTCAAATTATTTATTAATTTTCAAGTAAGCATTAGTAGACTGTGTCTCTCATGAAATTTGTTCCTTTAATTTACTTCTTTCTATTTTATTGCCGTAAAATTACACTTAATCTATCAGTATTATCATTTTAGTCTCTAGGATTTGGATTGATGTCTTCTATTTCATCTCTGATTTTGGCAAATTTTGTCTACTCTCTTTTTATTTTGCTCTGACCTGGCTAGAGGTTTATCAATTTTATTCATCATTTCAAAGAAACAACTTTCATTGATTTCCTCTCTTGTCTTCCTGGTCAATGTCATTATCACCTGTTCTAACCCTTATTATGCCCCTTTCTCTGCTTGTTTTGTGTTTAATTTTTATTTCTTTTATTAGTTTCTTAAGGTGGAAGCACAGTCATTGTTGGTGACATTTTTTTCTCTTCTCATATAAGCATTTAATGCTTGTAAATTTTTCTGTGAGAACAGTTTTATTTGCAACCCACCATTTTTGATTTGTTGTATTTTTACATAATTTGACATAGTCGCAATTTTCATTATTACCTCTTTGATACATCATTTTCAAGCTTAATTTTCAAATATTTAGAGAATTTAAAAATATTTTTGGAATTGTTTTTAAGTTAATTCTGCTATAATTTTTTTAAGTTTTGCTTTTGGCTGAGAATAAGGACTATCTAGGAGAAATTCCATGTTTACTAGAAAAGAATGTGTACCCTGCTGCTGTTTGGATCGGGCTATGCTATTAATATCAATTAGCTGAAGTTGATTGATAATGTCATTCAAATCTTCTCTGTATATAATGATAATGTATGTAGTTCTAAATTGATTACTGAGAGAGCAGCATTAAAGTCTTCAACTAGATAAATGTGGATTTATCTATTTCTTCACTCAATTTTACCTTCTTTTTTTTCATGTATAAATAACCTTGTTGAATCTGTAAATACTGAGGGTTGTTACATCTTCTTAGTGAATTTATCTTTTTCTTATGATGCAATACTCCTTTATTTTATAATATTATTTCTTATAAAGTGTATTTGTCTGAGATACACTTCCGAAGAAATTGTACTACAAGGTTATAGAGAAATCCATTTTTCTTAGAATTAATGTTAGTGGTGTCTATCTTTTACCATTCTTTTATGCTGTGTTTATTTATGTCTTTATATTTAAACAAGTTTTTTGTAGAAGGCATACAACTCATCTTACTTCTCATTTTCCAGCATATACATATTTTAATTGATGTGCTTATTTTATTAACATTTAATGCACTTATTAATATGATTGAGTTATAATATACTTCCTTGTTAGCTGTTTTCTACTATTTCCTGTCTGTTCTATACTCATTTTTCCTTCTTTTATCATATAATGCTATACCATTTCAAATGCAGTGTAGGAGTCTTGTAACCACAGCTTTTTAGTTCCATTCTTCCAACGATTGTCTTATTATTGCCATACATTTTACTTCCTATGTCATAGAACATTGTTATTATTTAAAGATAACATAATCAACTAAATTTTAAAGTTTTTAAAAATAAGAGAATAATATTAATTCATTTACTTTTATTTCTCTAGCATTTCTCCTGCATCTTCACTTATTTGTCTAGGTTAAAGTTTCTTCTTTTTAACATATAGCTTATGCCCATTAATACTTCTCTTAGGGTAATTTTCATCATAATAAATCTTTTCATTTTCTGTGTGTCTAAAACTTTCTATATTTTATTTTTGACACATATATTTGCTGTGTATACAATTCTAATTTTGTAGTTTTTTTCTTCATTTTTGACAATGCCTTTCAATGTCTTCTAGCTTGCAGATTTTCTTACAAGAAGTTAGCTATAATTCTAATTTTTTTCCTGTGTCTATAGCATATCTTTTACCTCTGGCTTCCTTTAGAAAATCTTATTAATCATTAGTTATATGGGTTTTGGATAGTATATGCTTGGTTAGTTTTGTTTGTTTGTGTTTTAGTTGTTTGTTTTTTAGTTTTATTTCTGTTTTTATAGATAAAGTATTTATCCTACTTGTGATTCTCTAAATTTCTTGGATATATGGTTTGGAGCATTTCATTATTTTTGTAAAAATAAAAAAAAAATTGTCATTACTTTTTCCTAATTTTTCTTACAATCTGTTCATTCTCTATTCTCTATTTGGGGTTCACTTTCACATGTGTGAGACTATTTGCTATTGTCTCACAGCTGTTAGATGCCTGCTTTGTTTGTTTTTTACTTACTGCTTTACAATTCTGTTTGTCTGACTTATTTTGACATATATCCAAGTTCATAGATTCTTTCTTCAGATAGGTTGAATTTACTAATAATTCCAACAAAAGCATTTTTTCTTAGTTTGGGCAACTGTGATGAAAACAATGAACTGGTGATTGTAAACGCAAACATTTATTCTGCATAGTTATGGAGGCCTAGCAATTCACGATCATGATGCCTGCAGGTCCAATGTTCAGTGTGGCACTGTTTCTGGTTTACGGATGGCTGTCTTCTTTCTTATCTTTACATAGCTCAGAAGGAGAGAGAGAGAGAGAGGAGAGAGAGAGAGAGAGAGACAGAGAGAGAGAGAGAAAGATCTTTTTTATTCTTCCTATGTCTCTTTTCATGAAGGCACTAATCCTATTCATGAGACCTTCTTTCTAATTACCTCCCAAAGGCCTGATCTCCAAGTATTGTTCAATTGGCAATTAGGCTTTACCATATGAATATAGCAGGGATACAAACATTCAGACCACAGCAACATTTTTCATGTATCTTTTCTGTTATTTTATTTATAGCATATCTATTTGAAACTTTCCCATCATGTCCATATTTCTACTGAAATCTTCAACTGAGCATTCATATTGCCTACTTTCCTTTATATATCCCTTAACCATATTAATCACAGTTATGTTACATTCTTTGTCTGATACTCGTGACATCTGAGTCATTTCCAATTCTGTCACTTTTGTTTGTTTTGTCTCTTTGCAATGTGTGTGTGTGTGTGTGTGTGTGTGTGTGTGTGTGATTTTATATTTTTAGACCTTATAGTCTTTATCTGATTTTATAACATTGTATGTAGGAAAGTCAAGAATTAAGTAAATATTATTTACAGTGGTAAACTGTCATGCCACTTTTTTGCCAGGACTTCAATGTGTATGAGTAAGGGCTGAGTTATTTCAGTTCAGTAGTGCATTGAATTTAGGTGTTGTGGCTATGGATACTTTCTTTGCATTTACTATTAACTTAAAATTTCTCTAGTGTTAACTTTGACTTTGTGTATGGACTGGGTTGTTGGAGGTATTTTTTCAATTCCTGTTTCCATCTCAGCTTTTGACTTTCCTATTTGCCTGTGCCTCATAGAAGGTTTCTTTTCAACCTCATGCCCCTTGCTCAACGGTAGATTTCTTTACTGTTTGACTTCTCTAGTTTTTGAGTATTTCGTGGGTTGAATTGTGTCTCCCCACTAAATTCATATGTTGATGTCCTAATGCCCAGGACCAGGAATGTGACCATATTAGGAGAAAAGGCCTTTAAAGAGGTTACTAAGTTCAATTTAAGATGTTAGAACGGGCCATACTACAATATAACCGGTGTATTTATACCAAGAGAAAATTTAGACACCCAAAAAGATACCAAGAATGCATGCACAAAAAGGAAAGACCATAAGAAGACACAGAGAGAAGGCAGCTATCTGCAGCCAAAGGAGAGAGATCCCAGGAGAAATCTAACACCTTGATCTTGGACATCTAGCCTCCAGAAATACAAGAAAACAAATCTTCATTGTTTAAGCCACCCAATCTCTGGTATTTTGTTATAGCAAATAATCAATTCAGGGTTTGCTAATGTGTGTTGTGGGTATTGGAATACCTTGTATCTTCTGTTGATGTAAGCAGACCCTGGATTGTCAGACCTTTGGTGTGTCACTTTCTCAGTGATCCCGCTCCTTTAGCAGCATTAGGACGTTTCTCATAGTCTGCACCCAGTACATTTTCCTGCCCTTTCCTCACATATTGTAATTTTTTTTTATTTTTTAGTATTTTTGTCCAGGCTGCAAATGGTTCTTTAACTATACTGTTAGGACATTAGTATTTGGTGCCTTCTATCAAGATTGGGCCTTCTTTTTCTTCAGGTCATAATATTCTGAGTAGGGTTTTTTTGCCCTTCCCATAGTGGTGACTCCTCCC
>NW_012101798.1:3600695-3605874 GCF_000951045.1 Mandrillus leucophaeus
TTTTTTTGAAAATTTTCTAGCAATAGAACCTTTACAACTTATGATTCTGAAGAGGCACTAAAGTACTAAGGTTGGATCTTAGAGAATGCCCCTAGAACTTCTGAAATGTGTTTCCCACAAAGACTCTTTTCTGTGTGCCTCAGAACATAGATTTTGAATGTCTAGTTTTGTGGTTTTGAATGGTACCTTGGAGTATGGAATGAAAGTCAGATGGGGGACGGATGGAAAAAGGTACACACTAGTAATGCACCTATTGTTTCACATCATCAGGTGAGAAAAATGATTCATATTTACTTGTAATATTTTGACATTTTGACCGAGCCCCCTTTGCTTCCTCATGCTTTTATTTTGCATTGCAGACCAGTACCAGATCTATATTCTGAATTGAAACCATATCGTGATTTGTGTTTTTTGAAAATGTAAATAAAAATTAAAACTTCTTTTCAGTAATGAACTAGAAAATATAGTCTTGTCTATTGTTGTTGTTATTGTTGTTGTTGTTGTTGTTGTTGTTTTGAGATGGAGCCTCGCTCTCTCGCCTGGAATGGAGTACAATGGCACGATGTTGGCTCACTGCAACCTCCACCTCCCGGGTTCAAGAGATTCTCCTTCCTCAGCCTTCCAAGTAGCTAGGATTACAAACGCATGCCACCACGCCCCGCTAATTTTTGTGTTTTTCGTAGAGATAGGTTTCACCATGTTGGTCAGGCTAGTCTCATGCTTCTGACTTCGTGATCCACCCTCCTCGGCCTCTGATAGTGCTGGGATTACAGGCATGAGCCACAGCGCCTGGCCAGTTTTGTCAATTTTGTGCAACTTTCCTCTTTCTTTATTAAATTTTTATTTGCTCACTTGGCAATATTCATATGTCTAGGCTGTCACTCATAGGAAAAGCCTGTGATATTTTACCGATATGCAGAGGAAAATTATCAGGAAAAGGATACATAATTTGAGGTGCTATTTTCCTGTGATTTCACTGTGTCTTTAAGTATAATCTGAGTAAAGCATCTAAATAAAACGGTTGACACTAATGTTGAAAATGCCAGCTCCTACGTCAAAATCAGTTCAAAAGAAAGAGAAAGGAAATGGGGAGAACTTTGATTCTGTGGGATGAGTGTTAACTACTCTTTTTAACAAACATTATATACTTTAATTATTTATTAGTTAATAACACAGGATTTTAAAGAGCATTTCTAAAAATTACGTTTGGGATATTTCTGGAAATTTAATAAATGGGAACATTTTCCTTTGAAAAATAGAGTTTAGCATCCATTTTAATTGTATCTATAGTAAAAGTTGGAGTAGGAAAACGACAGCAATAGATCTGTTCTCCATCCTCTTATTCTGTCCTAGAAACAACTCTGACCTGGCAAGACACAATAGAAGAAAGTAATTATTCTGAGAATTTTGTTTAAAGGAGACTTTTTGGAAATAAATAATGTAACTACTCAATTGTTCAGTGAAATAACTTTTCATCTCAAAATTGTTTTTTTGGTTTTTTTTGGTTGCTTTTTTTTTTTTCAGTTCAGCCAATTAGTGTATTCAGGTATTAAATTTTATTTAATTAAAATGAATGAAACTATACATTATTAAGGTAGGTTTCTTTTATATTAGTAAAACTATGTTTATTCATTCACTTATGGATGAATAAGTCAGCACGTTTTACCTGAGATTTTATACTATATTATGTTAAATGTCCTGTAACTCTTCTAATCATTATGGAGACTTCCAACTTCTCCTCCTCTCTTATTCATCAAAAGAAAAATCTTGGCTATGTATGAAGAAAAGAATGAAAATCACAAAATAAGGAAGCTATTTTCTAGTGGTATAAGAAAACTGGCCAAAGTGCAATGCCTCCGTGTGATGCTCTCTTCTTTTGTAGTTTTATTCAGCCACCAAGGGAAGAGGCTGGGACTTTCCACAACTTGATGTTCCCTTTGCCTTTTTGGTAGGTGAAAACATGCTAATACTTCAGGCAGGATCTTAGCAGAGAAAAACATAGAGTGGAAGCTCTTTACATCTGCTTATGATCATAATAACAACAATAAGGGCCAATCTTAATGCTCATTAATTGCTTGCTATGCAGCAGATACAATGCTAAAGATTTTATGAACACGAATTCATTAAATTCTCATAAAATGCCTGTGATACAATAATAGTCTTCTCTCAGTATCCATGAGGGATTGATTCCAGAATCCCCCAACAATTACCAAAATCCAGGGATGCTCATGTACCTCACAAAAAATGTTGGAATATTTGCATATAATCTATGCACATTCTCCTGTATACTTTAAATAATCTCTAGTTTACTTATAATGCCTAACACAATATAAATGCTACTCAAATAGTTATTTACTGTATTCTTTTTCAAATTTTTATTATTTTTAATTGTTATATTGTTCATCTTTTTTAATATTTTTGATCTCCGGTTGGTTTTATGCAGAACACACAGATGCATGAACTGTGGATGGGGCTTATCACAAAAAAATAAACTGAGGCTTAGAGTAATAAAATATTTTATATCCACTAAGAAATATAGTTGTTAATAAAAGGCATCCATAAGTTTACACATTGCCTAATGAAGCACAATTAGGAAAGAAATCATACACAAAATTGAAACTAAAAAGCCCTGAAATGACCCTTAGGAGCAACAATTTTATCTACAATAGAAGATTGAGTGTGGTTGTTTAAAAATGTGATTATGAATTTTTCACACTCCCATCAAGGTTGGAGCCAAACCCACCCCAGTTTACCCTTGTGTTTGTGCTAGACTTAGTGACTGACTCCTAATGACATTAATATGGTGTCTCTCAAACTACATAATAAAAGACACTGTGTATTCCTCCTTGTTCTATCTATCACTCAATCAGGGGAAAGGCAGCTGCCATGTCTTCAGGCCATTCGTGTAACCCTCTTGGCAGTTGACACAGGTGGGAGCTGAGAGACTTCCTGCCAAGTGCATTGTGAGTGAGCCAGCTGGAAAGCATCAGAGGACTAGGTTCCAGACTGACATATTGACTGCAACTGTATTAGAAACCCAGAGGCAGAGCCATTCAGGTAAACACAAATTACTGATCCAAAGAAACTATGAGATAGAAAATATTTTGTATTTCTACTTGCTATGTTTGGAGAAATTTATTATTCAGAAATAGGTAAACAATACAGAGAAGATTTAAATATTAGGCACAGGTCCTTAAAAATGACAAGTACAAGAAGCTTTAAAAAAAAATTAATAATGACCAAATCCTCCCTTTTAAGAATTCAAGCGTCTATGGCATAAAATATTGCAAAGAAAATACTACAATCAAGTGTAACAACTTGTTTTCTAGACAACACGTAAGGCAAAGTAGGAACACAGAAATGTATGCAAAATATTTTACTGGGAAGACTGAGAAAGGTTTTATCAGGGAAGTAATATGAGATTCTAAGTCAACTATTGAAGTTCTCTGAACAAGTTAGTAGAATATTAAATAAAATGATGTGTCTAAAATACAAACAGAAATATAGCTGGCCCTTCTTGAGACTTGTGAGATAAGGAAGATTTATATCTGCTTCATAGAAAATAAATACAGATAGCTGGTTGCGTTAAGTGCCTGAAATGAAATTTAAGGTAGAAATTGTCAAAGGCAAACATTTGTTTCCATTAAATTAAACTCAAGGAAAATTAAGCATATGTGCTAAGGAAAAATTGTTAATGTAGAATAATAAATCTGTATTTTGACAGTTCTTGTATAAATCATGTTTTTCAGGGGCACTCATTCCAAATTGAATTTGTTATCTTGAGTTAGTTACATGCTAGATAATCTCATTCAAAGATATTTTCTCCAAATAAGTCTGTCAATTTGCCATTCTAAAAACTAATTCTAATTAATATTAAAGATATTGAGTTATCTTTGGACTAGGGTTTAGTGTTCATGAATATAAGTGTTTTCTGCCTTTGAGTCTAGCAATTCCAATGATTTGACATTAATAATAATGTGCCTTTTTAGAAGCAGTTCAACGTTAAAGTGCTCTTTAGTCAATGTCATATGATTTAACTTACTTGTGGCTTCTAAAATAATTAATTCTCAGTTATGCCTAGAATGCTTTAATGTAGTGCACTACTTTAAAGTAGAACAAAACAAACTGACTAAACACCAAGCATTTTCCCTAACTTACAGACATACAGGCACACCTTATTTTATTGCATTTTATTATATTTTCCAGATACTGTATTTTTTTACAAATTGAAGGTGTGTGCCAATGCTCCATCAAGGAAGTCTTCCATCAGTGTCATTTTTACAACCACATGTGCTCACTTTGTGTCTTCGTGTCATATTTTTGTAATTCGTGCAATATTTCAAAATTTTATGTTATTATTATACTGTAGTCTTTGATTTGTGAACTTGGATTATAATTCTTTTGGGGCACCACACACTAATCTCATACAAAAGAGCAAATTTAATCAATAAATGTTGTGTGAATTCTGACTGCTCTGTTGACAGGCCATTCCCTGTTAAGTGTACAATAAGATTATGTCTGAAAAACAATAAACATAACTTAGTTAAAAAAGCTTTATCCTTTAAAAAAGCTAAAGAGCATCTGAACCTTCAGTTACTCATAATATCTTTGCTGATCAAGGACCTTGTCTCAATGTTGATGTCTACTGACAGAGCAGGGTGGTGGTTGCTGATGTTTGAGCTGGCGATGGCTACTTCTTAAAATAAGAGAGCAAGAAAGTGTGCTGTGCTGTCTCGATTGACTCTGTCTTTCACAAAACATTTTACTGTTGCATGAGATGCTTTTTGATATCATTTTTACCCACAATAGAACTTCTTTCAAAATTGGAGTCAATTCTCTCAAACCCTGCTAATGCTTTATAAACGAAGTTTATGTAATATTCTAAATTCTTTGTTGTCATTTCAATAATATTCCCAACATCTTCACCAGAAGTACATTCCATCTCAAGAAACTATTTTCTTTGTTCATCCATAGGAAGCAATTCTTCATCTGTTCAAGTTTTATCTGTTTTCTAAGCAGTAAATCTCAACAGCGGGCTTAAAATATTCAACAAACCATGTTTTACACAAAGTTACTATCATCCAGGCTTTGTTGATATATTTATAAAGTCCAGGCAGAGTAAATTCCATATAATTTTTAAAGGCCTTAGGTCTCCCTGTCTTTGGTCCTTCTATTCCCT
>NW_012101798.1:3605924-3608900 GCF_000951045.1 Mandrillus leucophaeus
TTGGTGCCTTCTATCAAGATTGGGCCTTCTTTTTCTTCAGGTCATAATATTCTGAGTAGGGTTTTTTTGCCCTTCCCATAGTGGTGACTCCTCCCCTACCCAGTCCTAATCTTAGGAGAATTTTTCCGTTTTTCCTCTCTACCATTAATACTTCTTAGAAGCAGACAGTGGAATCTGTGGAGAAGAGCCTGCAAGTATGGGGAGCAGGGGGAAACTTGCCTTAATATTGCAACTCTCAGAGGTGCTATATCCTTACAGTAACTCAAACTATCTCAGTAGTTCCTTAAAACACTTTAGCCGAAATCTTCTTAACTATGCTGTGTAATCTAGTGCTTGCAATCCACCTTTCTTTGGTGGCATCTATCTCTCCTTCAATTTAAAAGTAGTTGATTACAGTGTAATCTTAACTGTATTATGGCTTTAATAAAAGTTATTATTTTAATTTTATGTATCTTTTTCTTGTTGTTAGGGTTAGAAATATAATATTTTCAGCTTTCTTTGTTCTTAATGAAAGTCAGGGGGAAAAAAGCCATCTGTATGAGAACCATCATTAATAATTTGAAATTTAAAAATAAGTGTTTTCTGAAAGAATTAATGAATAAATGGAAAAATGAAGTTCAAATTTAGTAATATATTTCAAATCATAACAAACATGCAAAAGCCTACACTTAAACTCAGTCCTGAAGACACAGTAAGGTTTGTGTGTAGCACATTGCTTAGGTAAATTAATTTCTACGTTACTCATCAGATTTGATATTTTGAAGTTTGTCAGAGACTGATCTCCCAGATAATTCCTCACTATGTTTTAATACATCTATCAACTCTCTGATCTGTGCGGATAGTTTCTTAAAATATCAAAAGATTCACCCCAATATCTAGCTGCCTAACTTGTTTTGTAATGTAGCAAGTTTCTCACTTGCTTTTGATACAAAGGTTAAAATATACTTAAATCTTTCTATGTTAATGAGCTCCAAACAGTTGCATTTATATTATTAATAAATCTGCTCTCCTATATTGTGTTTTTGAAACATGCATCAACATTAATTTTTTAAAAATATTACTGTGTCGGATGTGATTATAATCACAGAGCTTATTCATACTGTTAATAAGGTTAAATTCTAAACAGAAATTTATATCAGATGAGATCTGGGCTGAATCATGAAATGAATTTCATTTTACTTTTTTACTACTCTAGTTGGGTTCAACACTTCCAAATTAATCTTTCAAATATCTAGGACACTCTAACCATCTTCCTTGGTACAGATATTCTCTTATCTTCTTTAAATATATATTTTTTCTCTATCCTAGTTTCTCAGGTTTATTCTCCTGGTCAGTTTGTAATTGAAAATTCCTGTCATGTCTATGATATAACAAGAGAATACTTACAGCTTTCAGATTATTCTGATGACTCATTGTCAGCAGAATTAAATCAGAGTTAGTCCTGACAAGCAAGCCATTTAAAGGGGAAGTCAGTTAATGGGATATATTCATAACTAATTAATAGCCTCATCCTTATTTCATCCTTCCATTCCACTAATACTCCCATCCTACTATTTTAAAAGCAAAGTTCATAATAAATCCCCTTAGTGCAGAAAAGAGTAGACTGAAGAAAATACACATTTTTTTGAAAATTTTCTAGCAATAGAACCTTTACAACTTATGATTCTGAAGAGGCACTAAAGTACTAAGGTTGGATCTTAGAGAATGCCCCTAGAACTTCTGAAATGTGTTTCCCACAAAGACTCTTTTCTGTGTGCCTCAGAACATAGATTTTGAATGTCTAGTTTTGTGGTTTTGAATGGTACCTTGGAGTATGGAATGAAAGTCAGATGGGGGACGGATGGAAAAAGGTACACACTAGTAATGCACCTATTGTTTCACATCATCAGGTGAGAAAAATGATTCATATTTACTTGTAATATTTTGACATTTTGACCGAGCCCCCTTTGCTTCCTCATGCTTTTATTTTGCATTGCAGACCAGTACCAGATCTATATTCTGAATTGAAACCATATCGTGATTTGTGTTTTTTGAAAATGTAAATAAAAATTAAAACTTCTTTTCAGTAATGAACTAGAAAATATAGTCTTGTCTATTGTTGTTGTTATTGTTGTTGTTGTTGTTGTTGTTGTTTTGAGATGGAGCCTCGCTCTCTCGCCTGGAATGGAGTACAATGGCACGATGTTGGCTCACTGCAACCTCCACCTCCCGGGTTCAAGAGATTCTCCTTCCTCAGCCTTCCAAGTAGCTAGGATTACAAACGCATGCCACCACGCCCCGCTAATTTTTGTGTTTTTCGTAGAGATAGGTTTCACCATGTTGGTCAGGCTAGTCTCATGCTTCTGACTTCGTGATCCACCCTCCTCGGCCTCTGATAGTGCTGGGATTACAGGCATGAGCCACAGCGCCTGGCCAGTTTTGTCAATTTTGTGCAACTTTCCTCTTTCTTTATTAAATTTTTATTTGCTCACTTGGCAATATTCATATGTCTAGGCTGTCACTCATAGGAAAAGCCTGTGATATTTTACCGATATGCAGAGGAAAATTATCAGGAAAAGGATACATAATTTGAGGTGCTATTTTCCTGTGATTTCACTGTGTCTTTAAGTATAATCTGAGTAAAGCATCTAAATAAAACGGTTGACACTAATGTTGAAAATGCCAGCTCCTACGTCAAAATCAGTTCAAAAGAAAGAGAAAGGAAATGGGGAGAACTTTGATTCTGTGGGATGAGTGTTAACTACTCTTTTTAACAAACATTATATACTTTAATTATTTATTAGTTAATAACACAGGATTTTAAAGAGCATTTCTAAAAATTACGTTTGGGATATTTCTGGAAATTTAATAAATGGGAACATTTTCCTTTGAAAAATAGAGTTTAGCATCCATTTTAATTGTATCTATAGTAAAAGTTGGAGTAGGAAAACGACAGCAATAGATCTGTTCTCCATCCTCTTATTCTGTCCTAGAAAC
>NW_012101798.1:3612455-3671164 GCF_000951045.1 Mandrillus leucophaeus
ACTTCTTTCAAAATTGGAGTCAATTCTCTCAAACCCTGCTAATGCTTTATAAACGAAGTTTATGTAATATTCTAAATTCTTTGTTGTCATTTCAACAATATTCCCAACATCTTCACCAGAAGTACATTCCATCTCAAGAAACTATTTTCTTTGTTCATCCATAGGAAGCAATTCTTCATCTGTTCAAGTTTTATCTGTTTTCTAAGCAGTAAATCTCAACAGCGGGCTTAAAATATTCAACAAACCATGTTTTACACAAAGTTACTATCATCCAGGCTTTGTTGATATATTTATAAAGTCCAGGCAGAGTAAATTCCATATAATTTTTAAAGGCCTTAGGTCTCCCTGTCTTTGGTCCTTCTATTCCCTGAAACACAACAATATTGATATTA
Source organism: Mandrillus leucophaeus (assembly GCF_000951045.1). Taxonomy (NCBI): domain Eukaryota; kingdom Metazoa; phylum Chordata; class Mammalia; order Primates; family Cercopithecidae; genus Mandrillus; species Mandrillus leucophaeus. Next base: position 3,612,848 of record NW_012101798.1, read on the forward strand.
GGACAATTAATAATGCTACAATGGCTTCCAAGTGTTTGAGTGAAAAGCAGAGCTGCACCTTTCTTACTTTAAACAAAAATTTAGAGAAAATTAAGCTTAGTGAGGAGGGCATATTAACAGCCTTGGCCTCTTGCACCAGTTAGCCAAGCTGTGAATATGAAGGAAGAGTACTTGACAGATGTTGAATTGCTATGCTACTCCAGTGAAAACACAATTGATAAAAAAGCAAACCAGCCTTATACGAAGATCATTTTACTGGTCTGGATAGATCAAACCAGCCACCATATTTCCCTAAGCCAAAGCCTAATCCAGAGCAAGGCCGTCCCTCTCTATTCAATTCTATGAAGGCTAAAAGAGGTAATGAAGCTGTAAAAGAAAAGCTGGAAGCTAGCAGAAGTTGATTCAAGAAATTAAAGAAAATGAACTACCTCCATAACATAAAAGTTGAAAGTGAAGCAGCAACTGCTGATGTAGAAGCTGCAGGAAGTTATCTAGAAGATCTAGCTAAATAATTTTTATAGATGACTACACCAAACCACTAAGTAACAGATTTTTAATGTAGAAGCAATAACCTCTTATGGGAAGTAAATGCCACCTAGAAATTTCTTAACTAGATAGAAGTCAATTCCTGGCTTCAAAACTTCAAAGAACAGGCTGACACTCTTGTTAAAGGCTAGTGTAGCTGATGACTTTAAGTTGAAGTCAACACTAATGTACCATTTTGAAAAACCTAAGGCCTTTAAAAATTATATGGAATTTACTCTGCCTGGACTTTATAAATATATCAACAAAGCCTGGATGATAGTAACTTTGTGTAAAACATGGTTTGTTGAATATTTTAAGCCCGCTGTTGAGATTTACTGCTTAGTAAACAGATAAAACTTGAACAGATGAAGAATTGCTTCCTATGGATGAACAAAGAAAATAGTTTCTTGAGATGGAATGTACTTCTGGTGAAGATGTTGGGAATATTGTTGAAATGACAACAAAGAATTTAGAATATTACATAAACTTCGTTTATAAAGCATTAGCAGGGTTTGAGAGAATTGACTCCAATTTTGAAAGAAGTTCTATTGTGGGTAAAAATGATATCAAAAAGCATCTCATGCAACAGTAAAATGTTTTGTGAAAGACAGAGTCAATCGAGACAGCACAGCACACTTTCTTGCTCTCTTATTTTAAGAAGTAGCCATCGCCAGCTCAAACATCAGCAACCACCACCCTGCTCTGTCAGTAGACATCAACATTGAGACAAGGTCCTTGATCAGCAAAGATATTATGAGTAACTGAAGGTTCAGATGCTCTTTAGCTTTTTTAAAGGATAAAGCATTTTTAACTAAGTTATGTTTATTGTTTTTCAGACATAATCTTATTGTACACTTAACAGACTACAGGTACTGCAAACATAACTTTATTTGCGCTGGGAAAACAGAAGTTTTGCATGACTCACTTTATTTCAACAGCCAGTTTATTGCAGCGTTCTAAAACCAAACTCATAGAATCTCCAAGGTATGATTGTACTCAGGACACCTCCTACACATTTCCTAAAGTCCCTGTAGTCCATCGCCAGATATAGCAATCAAAAGAAAAAAGAAAAAAACACAGTATCAATAATAATAACAAGAAATGGCAGTGTAGATCAAGTTTTCTGAGGACAAGAAAAGACCCCCACTATTTAAAAGGCAAATCAAACCATAATTTTTTCTTTCTAGCCATCCATTTGTTATTATTTATTTATTTATTTATTTTAGAGGCAAAAACAATAGAGTTTTCAACAATATGAGGAAGTTTGAGTCATTACTAAGTATCTTATTTACTACATGTGTGGATTTGTTTAAGACATTTATTTCTCAGTGTCCATTTCCTCATTAATTAAATGAAAACTGTAGCAATTCTTCAGTTTGCTATTGGTATGAATTGAGTTTATTTACATGAATGTGTGAGTAGAATGTTATTCACTATGCAAATGTTAGTTTCCATTCCTCTGAGCTGTGAAGGTTTGGGGTCATGTATGATGACAAATTTATCTTTATTCCCAGCACTTATCACAATAACTAACCAAAAGCAGAGGTCCTTAAATTTGTGTTGAATGATTGATTAGAAATAAGCCACTTGGTTTCATTTTCTAAACCTTTTCTTATAAGTATTAAACTTGTATTTTTCAACTTTTATGATATTAGAAGAAAGATTATATCTTTTATAAATTGTTTATCTTACTTCAACACTAGAAAATTTCAGAAGATAAATTTTATGGTTTTAATATTTCTTTTCTCACCCAGTTCCCTAGAGAAATACTGACATATATTCTGACACTGTTAAAAATGTAGCAGATAAGTAAGAAACATAATTATAAAATTATCATAATGTGGTGGAACAGATGGTGATGTAAATTGATCTACCGGCAAGCCATGAACGAAAGAATAGGTAAAGGTTAGAATAAATACAAGTCAGGTCAACAACGTACAAGGGTAGGAAAAGAAGTGTCCCCACTGGGTACACAGACAATGGTACCAAAACTCTACAATTAACTAATTCTTGTAACTGGAAGATAAATATCTTAGCAGAGGTACTCATTGGGAGGATCTATCAAGACCTAGAATACAGACTGTGTTAGTTTAGAAATTTAAGGTAACATTGAAGCTAATCACTTTTACTGTTTAATGAAATCCCTATTTTAAAGAACCGTTTCAGATATTTTGAAAGAAACATATTTGAACCAATTGTCCCTAACTGAATTGGATTACTGGCATGATTCTGGTGTCTAAGATTATAGAAGATTTATGGACACTGTTTTACACGGTCTATATATTTCTGCAAGTATTTATAGCAGGATATTTTGATAGAAACTTCCACAGTCTATGTTTTACTATATAAATGATATTTGCTTATGTTAAAAAAAAAAAAAAAAAACTTTAGAGGAATCCATTGTGACCATCAGGGATTCAAAAATTATACTTTAATAAATCCTGAAAAGTGCACATTTAAGACATCACAGTTTCTGCAGTATATACAGTGATGTTCTCATGAAGGTTTTGATTCTGTTGATATAATTTAAATCTAGGGAATTTTAATTAATAGTCTTGATGATAAACAAGATATCAGTAAGCATATATTGTCATCACATGTCCTTATCATAGATGTAGTACAGGTGTTAATAACATTATACTGTGGCAAATACTTAAGTCACCACAGACTTATCACACAGAGTGGACAGAAACAATTCTCTCTGCTAATAGTTGTACAGGATTGCTTAAAGAAAAAAAAAATCCCAGCATAAGTTAGGGATATGTTTGCCTAGCAGCTCTTAGGTTTAGGCCAAAATAATCATTTTTATCAGAAGATCTGCTAAAATTAAAGACTACAGATAATATTATATCATTTATTTGTTGTTCTCAAAAGTAAAGTCATGGTGTTAGCTGTTCATATTTCTTGCCCTCAGTTATTTTGTTTTCTTGTGTAGTGATTAGATATTCAGCAGTCAAATTATCTCTATTTGATATAAAACAACTTTTATGTTCATAAGAGCCAAAAGTTAAAAACTACTAAAATATTCATTGAAAGTTAGAGGTATTATATTCACTCAATAACATTTATACAGTAATGAAAATCAACATCTATAACTACATGCAGCAACATGAATGAATCCTATGAATATAGTTTAGTGTACAAAGCCAGGCATGAGAGTACACACTGTGTGGATATGTGTATTAATTTATTGTAAATGGAAGAAAATATGTGAAACCTACTTAGGTTTCAGAATAGTTGTTATACTTGGCAGAAGAGGGGTGTGTCGCCGGGGAAATTAAAGAAACTTCAAGATTGCTGTTAATGTTCTCTTCTTGACTGTCAGTTATAGTTCACTTGGAAAAACGTTATTAATATGTAACAACATATGAGACAATTCTCTACAGATATATTACATTTTTGTATACCTTAAGGGCAGAGGTACTAGATGCCTTTTCAGAGATTATCTTTTCTAAAATATTAATATTGAAGTGATCATGGAAAATAAAGGAATAGTTCCATCAGGAGCTGGGAGAAGATTGGTTTCCTGACTAGTACAGTAAAGATAATGCTTCTCTACAGGGAAAGTTTGAGTAGGTTAATCTGTAACCCCTTTTATGGAAGATTGGTGTACCTAGTTCACAACCTGCTCTATGTGTAAGTCACTGAGCCCTTGTCACATGACCATGTGGGAATCAAAGCTCAGGAAACATGGGAAATTATCACATTTTACTTCTACTGCTGTGAGCAATAATCATTCCTTTGTTCTTGCGTTAAGAATCTCACGACTTCTGCCACCATCCATGAAACGGTAGCAGACTACCTTATTAGCTTGAGAGTAGGGTAATATCTCAAAATCTTCACATTTTTTGACACTAAGGTAAATAACCACTTTACAGATGTCATTAAGTAGTTAAGTATAACATATATTTAATCAAAAGTAAACTATAGTTATTGGCGTATGTGCTTTTTTATACACGCACTACCCTTTAACAGAAACTTAAAAATTACTTGGAGCAGTCCTGATTCCTTATAAATCATAAATCACAACAATAAGCACATATAGAAACCAAAAAGTATTTCTTGTTCTAGAAGATACACACACACACACACACACACGAAGTCAAAACAAGTTAAGCACTTCCTAGTACACATAGAGCAATAATGAACTTTTTCATGCAAAAGCATTAGCTACTTTTCTTGGGGAAAAAAAGGATTCGGGATCATGGATTTCTTAGGCCCCTGCCTTTTAATTATATAAATATTTTATCCATTTTCTTTGAAAAATTATACTGCAATTTTTATTACTCTATCCCATGTATTAGCTATTCAAGTTTTATGCTTGGCTACAAATTAGTAACATTTAAACACTATTTTAGGATTTTGAAATGTTGTATCTTTATTTTATTCATTTTGCTTGAAGAGAAACAAGGATTGACATATTTGCCAAGTGACCAAATGAATACTGCTTGTCCTATTTATAGAGAAATTTATTTGTAGAAGATTAGTTGGAAAATGCATCTGATAATACCATATTTGCACAGAGTTTATGTTTTGGTGGTAACTAAACTCAGATCACACTGAATTGTAAGTCTATTGGGAAACATGGTATGCTAGTAATAATGCTTAACACGGTAAATAAGGACACTGAAGAATAGAAAACTTACTTAATTTTTCCACAATTATTTTAAAAATTTTTAGAGGAGGTACCTGAACCTGGATTTTACCAAAATACTCTGCCTTCAAAGTCATAAATTTAACCTAAAAGGGCCTTTCTATTTAAGCAATACATTTATGATAGTAAATGGTATACAATTCTATACATGATAAATCCTAGTCATTTTAATATCTGAATATTAAAATTGTCATTTCATCATCTAAATATAAAAACATGACTGATATTTTTGAAAATTGAAAATTGTATTGAAAATGAAGCATTGAAAGAAAAACTCAGAAATTAGTAATTACTAAATATGCTAGAAAGGTAATACATTCTCACAGCTTCAGTTCCCATAGCATGCAGTATTCTCTAAAACAGTGTCAATGGCTCAATTCAGCATATTGATATTGAAAGCAGCAAGAAACAAAGCCATAAAAATAGCCTAATAAAAAATAAGCTATTTGTGGGTGGTGAAAATGTATTCTGTATGAAAAATTTTGTACAAGACCCTATGGGTTTCCTCTCAGCTATACAACTAGGCTGGCTTTCATAACTGGGGCTGTTCTCCAGGGATTCTTGTATTGCTTTTTGGCTTTGATAAAATAGAGAAGGGATGAGAATATTGAGCCTGATTGGTTCACTACTCTAGGGACAAGGGCTTGAAAGCTTCTCAGCAGGCTTTTTAAAACAAACAAAATATAATCTTTCAAATATAAGTATGAGAGGCTTATAATTTAAAGAGAAAATTGGTTTTGTGTGGTGATATTTTTGGGGTGCTTTAATCACTGCCTTCACCTCCCTACTCCTCATATCAGGTAATTGAGTTAATAAATAGTCATAATTCTCATCCTATTATTGTGTTCAGAGTTATGTTGATTCAATTAAATTGTTAATATCTTTTGACTTTAGCAAGTTAGGCTGCGGATTAAATAAGATCATGGTAACATAATTGCTTTGAAACTGCTTTTTACAAATTCATATTAATAGATCATTTTCATTTTATATGTACATTTGCATAAAATTACCCAAAATGTGCAACGGGCATAAAAAGTTCCAGAAACTCACATATAGATAAGAAGGGTTAATGTGTACATGTAAGACTACATTGTTGACCTTTCTATCTCTCACAGTAATAGGTTCCTATGAAAGACTCTTTACTGAGCCATTACAAGAGAATAATCACCCAATTTCACGACTTATATGTACACGCATTTTCCCTAATAATAAGGAACTCAAACAACACAATAGCAAAAATAATAATAATGGTAATCTAATTTTTTTATGGGCAAGAAACTTAAATAGATATTTCTCAAAAGATGACATACAAATGGCCAATAGGTGTGTGAAAAAATGTTCAACATCACTAATCATCAGTGAACATCAAAATCACAATGAGACATTATTTCACTCCCAATAGAATGACTATTATCAAAAAGACAGAAAATAACAGATGTTGATGAGGATGTGGAGAAAGGGGAGCACTGGTACACTGCTTGTGGGAATGTAAATTAGTACAGCTACTATGGAAACAGTACAGAGTTTTCTCAAAAAGCTAAAAATAGAACTACCATGTGATCCAACAATTCCACTGCTGGCTATATATTTAAAAAAAAAAAAAGGGGGGGGGTTGGGAGGAATCAATTTATTAAGTACATATCTGCACTTCTACGTCTTTTGAAGTACTATTTACAATATCCAAGATATGGAATTAGCCTGAGTGTCCAGCAACAAATTAATGCATAATGAAAATGTTGTAGAAATACAGGATGGAGTATTATTCACCCATAGAAAAGACTGAAATTCTGTCATTTGCAGCAACATGGATGGATCTATGGAACATTCAGTGAAATAAGGCAGGCACCAAAAGACAAATATTACATGTTTTTACTCATATGTATGAGTTAAAAATTTTGATCTCAGTGAGTAGTAGTAGAATGGTGGCTACTAAAGTAGGGTAGGGAAAGGGATAGAATGAAAAGACATTGGTGAATGGGTACAAAACTACAGTTGGATAGAAGAGATAAGTTCTGGTGTTCAATAGCACAGTAAGACTGCTATAGTTATCAAAATTTTATTGTATGCTTCAAAATATCTAGAATAGATGTTTTGGAATGTTTCCAATGAAAAGAAATAATAAATGTTTGAAGTGGTAGGTATCTTAATTATCCTGATTTGTTCATTACACACTGCATGCGTGTATCAAAATGTCACATGTACCCTGAAAATCTGCACAACTATATATCAGTTTTTGAAAGATTACCAAAGCTATATAATTCCTCAAAAATAATTTGTTGTCTAATATTTTTACCAATGAATAAGAAATTATTTTATCAGAGGAGATTATATTCATAATACTTAAATTTCTCCAAAATATTAGCAATAATATGCTATCATAAATATTAATGTTATCATGGCCAAACATGAATACCTTGACAATCTTCATAGTATGAAAACATGTCCATATTGATTTTTCAAAAAACAGATGTTGAAATTAAATCATATGTTTTGGTTTTGTTTTCATTAATCCAAATACCCATTGCTTTTCAGCTTTGGTCCTAAAAATACGGCTAATGATTTTCTTCTGTAGGTTCTGTCTCCCAAACCTTCTAAATTATTGTGTTTCATGCAATGCTCTTATTTTTGACAATTTGCCTTTTCTTTTCCTGTTTATTCTCTTGTCTTTGGCATCCAGTTTTTTAAGCCTATGAACTAACAGCAAGAAACTGAGGTAATTGTGAAAGAGTAGGACTTTTGTTTTTAAAGTAATACCTTTCTTAGTTTTGAATGTGTAATGTAAAGCATGTTATAGTTTTATGAATAAAATTTAACAAAAAAGAAAAGTCAAAATCATGTTTAGATGTCTATAATTTTACATACCTCAGCATATAAAGTATAACGTTATGTGTATCTTAGTAACTTGAGATTCAAATCTACAGAAATAAGTGACCCTTATAGAAAATCTTTAACATAGGGATAGTCAATTGGCATTATTTCAGGAAGTACACACTTGAGAGGCATTGCTGTCCTCCCTTTAGCTAGCCATATTCTATCAATATATGAAGGTTTACCTATTAGTATGATAAATATCAGATATGACTTTTTACTAGCAAAATCATAACTTAATCATCCACATTGTGTCTTGTTATTTGTTTGAGAAAATTGTCTCCTGATCCCAACTATAAGACTATAGGACCCAGCTTATGGAATGCTGTCTTATCTATCTTGGCTGAACTTTCCACACAAAGCGACAAGAGTGCATGAAAAATAAGTTTAGTGGTCGAGTTTACGGACTGTTTACCCCTGCTTTCTAGGAATATTTTTCTAATACATATTGTATGTATGGCAAATTTTGACTGTGATTTTGCTTTAATGATAAGATTTGACGAGGTAAGAAGATAGCTACTCAAAAATTCTAATTTATTCTGCACTAAAGACTAGCTATTGAAAAGTTTTAAACAAAGAAGAGGCATAATACAATTTGTATTTTAGAACAAGAGCTACGATGAAGAGCTTGAATTCAGATGAGTTGAGAGAACAGATAGGAAGGCAAACGTCAAGGTAAGTAAAACAAATTCTGTCTTTATTTCTTTCCCTCATTTTCATCCATTAAAATTTCCCCGTCAGCCATTACAAAAAAAAAAGTTTCAAAAGTGTCCTTTTCATTGTTTGTGTATAGTAGTAGAAAAGATCTTAAGCCTTTCACTGCTTACTCTATGTTACACAACTATTCAGCTGTAGAGAAAGACATAACTGGTTTCAAAGTTCAATAATATATCATTAGATAATAAGAGGTAGGAAAATAATAAATGATGCAAGGCAGGGTATGCTGAACGCTCAAATGGAGGGTTGGAATTTATGCTTTTGAGTAGTGGAAAAGAAGACAACAAGCTGAAGATTGACAGAGGGGGATAGTTCAATAATAAGGGATCAAGCTATTGGAATGTTACAATCAAGAATTAATTTACTAAAAGGATTAAGATTAATTAAACAGCCCAGTTTCCGTTAAAATATTTGTAGCTTAATATTTCATGTGAAAGAGTGGCAAATATAAACGTTTCTCACTTGACTTCATGATGGATATGGATCAAACCGGAAGCTGCCCAAACCAGCTGTGTTAATTTTGATGGAGTGACCCTATCAACGAGGTTCAACAAACATTAGTGTTATCATGGCCAGCCACGTGTAAGGAGACAATACATGTCTAGATTTTTGGATCATTTTAACATAGAACAGACAAGAGAAAATAAGCTTTTCGCATTGCAAAGCTTTTCATGAATGTGAACTTGGCTCTGGGCAGTGTCCCCTAGGATCTCTGCACAAGCTGGCATGAGTTCTGTCATGGTAGGAATATTCAGGATGTTCACTTAACCAGTAAAATCTTCCCTACTAAGGGAGACTAGAGTAAATGGGATTCAAAAACAATGCCATTTTTTATTTAGTAACACCTGTGTTATGTCTGAATAAGAGTCATAAAAATAAGCGTTTGGGTTTCGGAAAGTCATTGCTCCCTACCTGTGCCCTAGATTGAAAAGCATATTTTTAAATTTACTTTGATCTATTTCAATTTTTCTGGTGTTCTATTAGTTCAAAAGGTTTAGCAGCATATATATTATACTGTGATTTCATTTTGCTGAATATTTAGGGCATTTTTATTTCATTTTTATTCAAAGCAGTCAGAGCCCATTATGGTCGCTACTTGCTTGTTAAATGCAATATTTTTCCTCTAATGGCAGCTTAGAAATATTCTGATTTAAGTATATGAAAATCTTCAATGTTAGTAAGTAAAATCACCGGAACTTCTCTGTATTATAAAGCACATTTAATTTAAATCATTTTTATCCAAATGAATGTAATAACCAAATAGCAAATACATTAGAGAGGATTTTTTATTGGAAATCCTAGCATAAAGTTAACTAAAACAACTCTAGAATTCCAGTCAGAGCTCCTATAAAAATAAATCAGATTTATGTTAATGTTGTATACAGCCTATTCTTTGCAAAAGAACAGTGAGGGGAAAAAATCAGCAGTATTTAGAAATCTGTTAAGTTTAATAAATGTGCAGGTTTAAAATTCCAGTTGTGAGTTACATGGAAATCTACAAAGAAAGGCATATATATAGCTAATTAATTACCACTTTTAGTAATTAACCAGCCCCCATGTGTTTATATTTATTGAACCAAGAAAAGATGCCATTTAGTGTGCAATTTTGTGGCAAGTCCATGCACTGAAATAATAATACTATGTGCATATGAACTTTTAATTGTATGTTTTATTTCAGACTTAAACCATTTTTATAAAGCAGAAGCCAGTGGGTAGCCACAGCTGGTAAAAGGAGAAAGCATTTTCTACTGCAGAGAACTCATTCATGAACCATATGAGCTGACATAAAATGAAGTGCATCCTATCACAAGCAAAGCAACCACTGGGAAGACCTAGATATGCTCTTAGTTTGAGGTTACACTGATTTTGACATAAACATCTCAACTCCTTTTTATTCTCTTCCCTTAGATGCCATTTCTGTGAAATTTGAAGCTCTTAAAATCAAGACTCAAAGTCTGGAGAGTGTCAAGAGAAGTAGAAATACATAAAAATATTGAGTGCCAGGTTTATCACTAATAATTTATACTCTTAACACTCTTGTAAAATACAGTACCACTGTTATTTCCATTTTGGAGGTTAAAAAATAATCTATGAACCTATTCGATTTTTTAAACACTTCTAAACAAGGAACATTTCAACAAAAATAAAACCCTATGAGAATTTTGGTTGAGATTTAACAATTCATTTTCCATGCCGTTCACAATCCTCATTCATTACTCATCAATGCACAGCTAATGAAATATGGTTAAAATAGCACCAAGAGAAAAATCAATTGATTCTTAGGAACTTTTAGGAAACATGTTTTGGTGAGTTAATTTACTTCTAATTTCATTTCATTTTTATTATTTTTAGGTAATACATGTTCCTATGTTTTCAAAAATAAAATAAAAATGTAAAACAGCAGCCATTGTTATACTGTTCCTCACTATAATTCTGGATCCTCCAGGTAAACCCATTTTTATATACATACGAATTTTTGTTGGTGTCAATTTCACGTTTCTAAATAGCATGACATGCCTTTTTATTTTGAAGTTTTTGACATGATATATTGACCTATCTCTAATGGAAAAATGAAGTTTACCTATGTTACATTATGCCACTGAAATAAACATATGCCAACTGTTGAGCAAGTGACACTTCCCGCCTACCACCAGAAACAGCAGTCCCAGGATATGATCACACTGCATGGTTTTGCAGCATCAAGTTGCCAGGAAGTCCACGATTTACTCAGATGATAAATAGATCAACAGCTCTACTCACTAAGAGACAGAGGAAGATCAGATTTTATAGTGGGCATTGGTCTCCATGGCCAGTGGACCTGGCCCTGCAGTGGACACAGAGAGGTAGTATACATGATACCTCTTGTGCTGCAGGCAAGACCCCATTCCCTTTCTGCTGTGAATAGTTATAGTAGTGGGACTGACCGGGTGGCACATGACATTTAGCACATGCTTAAGCAGAACAAAGTACATACTGAGTCTGAAACAGGGAAAGAAATTCTCATATGAAGCAGTAACCCCAGCAGAGGCACTGGCAGCTCTTTGTCTCTTAGAAAAGAAATATTTCAGATTCAAGGCCTATTCCTTTATGCAGTCTGTAGAGATTGAAAGACTTTTTTCTACCTCGACACTGACCAATACAATGTAGCTCCATAAAGTTTTCAACATTAAACATTTTTATATAGATTATATATGTATATATCTTTTATATGTATTATATAATATTATACATAAAATATTGTATACTTAAATAGAGTATGTAATATAATGATATATAATTGCCTATATAATTATTATTCTGTTGATCCATAAATATGTTCATTTCTTATACTTTCTTCATTGGAAGTTTTCTTATGTCACATGTTTGAAAATTGGTAGCCAGAAATAGCTTAATCACAATTCCTTTTTCATGATACACTCCCATTGCTAATGCCATAGTCTACTTTTATCATGTAATTAACCATTTAATTAGCTAATGCAATTTCTTAACACAATAAATACTGTGACTTGATTACCATCCAACCTAATTTAACCATTTAACCCATTCCTCTGCCTTCCCTGAAAAAAAGCATCCTTAGTTTTATTTTCATAATTCTATTGTTTTGTAAAATATATTTTATGTCATTTATGTGAACTTTAATATTTTATTTCAGTTGTTTCAATATCATTTAAAGGTATACATATAAATTAATGTAACATACTTAATGTAATAAAACTGTTCTTCATTTACTATTATATTGATAAAGTTCAAACATTATTGTTGTTTGAAAGCTGTTTTGAGTGCTTTATAATATTCAGAACTGAATATAACAAAATAAATGTTGTTTCTAGTACCTTATACTATTCAGAAATGAATATAACACAAGTTTTTCATCTGCTTCTCTTGATGGGCACTGAATTGTTTTCAGTTTTTACTGTTTTCCCCACTATCCCTATAAAAAAATCTTGTGCACATCTTCTGTTCTGTATGCAAGAAGATTCCTTTAGGTGAATATCTCCGGGAAGAACTGTTGGTCATATACCGTGAAAAGATTCAGTCTCAGGAGGTGATCTCAAAAGTTTTTCAAAGTGGTTGATTTGATTGGAAAACCCAGTTACTCATTCCCATACAACTCTGGGAAGGAGATACACTGCTTTGATATGAACACCTGTCTGGAACATCCTATAAAAGAAGTTAACTTCAATTGATGAAACTACTACAGTTTTGAGATTATATGTTAGTGAAGCCTAGGCTACCTTAGTTAACAAACACAGATGATATATATATTCTTCAGAGTTTCATGTAGATTTGCTAGGGCATATCATGGTATATTTCATATAATTGGAATATAAAGGAATACATGTGTGGGAATGCATTGTGTTCCTGCTTGTAGTTTCATACCACAATTTAAAAACCAGTCATCAAAATAACTAATAAATGTTCCCAACATATATTCTTCAGCCTCCAGATCTGGATGTTATCATTCAGTAGGTCTGGGATGGGCCCTTCGGAATTGTTACATGATTATATATAAATAGATGATAATACTACACAGCTATGTTTGAACACAACTGATTTCAGGGTTCATTAGAAATTCTGGTAAAATAACAAAATCTGACTGTAAAATACATCTCTCTAAACATGCCACTTATAGGACTTGCTGGAATTTGTAGCTAGTTTTTGAAAATTCAGAAGAATATTTAGACTTTATGAATCCGACCATAGAACTCTTGATTTAATAAGTCTCAGTTTAGCCATGAGGCTTTTCGTATATTGACCCACCATCTCAATGCAAATTTCTATAATGACTTGCTTATAAAATTACACTCTAAGTGAGGAATATCATTTCTGTTTTTCTCCTTTGAGTCAGAAAAAGTTAAGATTGTTCTACAGCTTGCAAGTAAATGATTGTTTTCCTTGTGAATTTATCAGACATTGTTATTCTGTTGCCAGCAACTTTAGTTCTATTGGTCAAGAATGTGCATAGCATATACTCTGTTCAAGGACTTCGTCTCAGGAGCTGAGCATACAAAAGTAAAAATACCCTAAAAAGGAAACAGATATACAATTCACATTTCTTAGATACTTATTATCGTGTAAACCATTAAAGAAAAACACAAAATTGTCAATTTGATCAATCATTGAGTTATAAAGCCATGCTTTGAAATCCTAAACTTATCAATCATTTAGTTCCAAACTAAATTTCTAACCACAGTTTCTTCCAAACAAGCTGACTTGTGTCTTGCTCTTACCATCCGCTGTGTTTTTTATCTTGGTATACTCTTAATCAACATGTCCTCCTGGCTCATTTCTTTAGTTGACCCAGATGCCAACTCAAATGTCAAATGTCACAATTTGGGAGGTCTACTTGGAGAAACCCTTATGTAAAATTGAACCCTCTTGCCTATGGTCTCCCTTTCCCCTTGTCATTTCCCATAAACTTAATATTTACCTTAATTTAATATCAAATAAATGCTTGCTTGTTTAGTTTTAGTCTTCCTGCATTAAAACACAAGCTTTATGATGGCAGGGATGTTGAACTGCAGTCACTGCCATATCCCCAGAAAACATGAGAATAGTGGCACTTAGTTAAATTTTATCATAAATAAAAGAAGCGTTTAGTAAATCTCAAAGTATCATTAGTCAAATTAAACATACACACCCTTCCTTATAAAAAGGATAATAAGAGTGGCTAATTATCTTTATTTTTGTTTTGTTTTTATTTTGAGATTGTCATCTATATGTTGGTCATTTATCTATCTTCTTTTGAGAAATGTATCTTCAGGTCTTTGGCCCATTATTTATTTATTTATTTATTTTTATTTATTTATTTTTTTTTTGAGACGGAGTCTCGGTCTGTCGCCCAGGTTGGAGTGCAGTGGCAGGCTCTCGGCTCACTGCAAGCTCCGCCTCCCAGGTTCATGCATTCTCCTGTCTCAGCCGCCCCAGTAGCTGGGACTACAGGTGCCCGCCAACACGCCTGATTAATTTTTTGTATTTTTAGCAGAAACGGGGTTTCACCGTGTTAGCCAGGTTGGTCTCGATCTCCTGACCTCATGATCCGCCCGCCTCGGCTTCCCAAAGTGCTGGGATTACAGGAGTGAGCCACCGCGCCCAGCCAGCTAATTATCTTTAAATTTGGATTGTGTACACAGCGTTTTAGTATACAATAATCTGTAATCAATTATTTTTTCTTATTATTATTTTTCTTCTCTTCCCAAGTACAAGAAAACTGCACAAAAAACTAGTTTGCTTGAAATGGTGTTTCAAAGACAATAATCATTGTTTCTTTAATAGTTTGGTGGTTGAGAACCAACAGATAATCAGTAGCATCATGCAACATTTTCAAGAACTCCAAAGGAAAAATGTAAAAAATCAATAGTCTTTGTTTTAACCTTTCTACAGGAAATTATTATTTACATTTGTAATACCACATAACTTTTTAAAGTCAAAAAGAAAATAATAGATAAAATACAATTAATTCACAGGATATCCTTAAATAAATTGTCAAACAAGAAGTAAACATTTTCAATATTAGAGGGCATCTTCAAAATTTTAAGAAAAATTTATTGATAATAAGGAAAATTTCTGATCAAAATGTACTATATTTTAAAACATTTCAGGAATCAAAATGATATTACCATAAATATTTGCTTTGGGGCCCTTTTCTATAAAATACAAAGGTGTTACATTATGCCATGCTGGTAGGGTTTAAGCCTTGGACTCATTTTCTTCCATTTATTCGTGTCCCACAGACTCTGTTTACTGATATTTTTCTATGTATGGATGTTCCAAACTGAAAAAGAATGTCACAATTCAAACCATACATCATATACATAAGTGAATACTTATGTTTTGAAAAATATACCTTATTCAAAAATAAGATCTAGAAATAGCCTAAATATATTTCATGGGATGCCTCCAAACATAATATATTCAGGATTTTCTGTTGGTAAAGTGAATTACAGATCTGTTTCTCTGAGATTGCAATAATACCAGGGCAACCTTTTTGTCAGACAAATTTTTTCGTAACAATGTAACAGGGTGTATCATTAAAGCAGCCCTGTTGGTCAATCCTGATTGCTCTTCCAGCAATCTAGTCCAAGAAGAAAACCCATTATTAGTCAGTCACAATCATTTTCACAATAGATTCTGTGCTACTTAGTGATTTACACTTTGCCCACACAATGAGAAAGACAGCAAAGAACAGCAGAGATTATCATAGACTAATACTGACTTGATATTTCTCCAAATTATTTATACAACCCATCCTGGTAGTTTAATAAATTATCTTACTTCAATTTAAATCCAGGCAGAAACAATATGACTCAATGAAAATAATAAATGTCAGTTTATTCTCTATATTGTAGTTGCTTCTGTCATTCTGTTACCAGGTATCTTCTCTCTCTCTCTCTCTCTGTCTCTGTCTCCTCTCTCTCTCTCATATACAATGTGTGTGCTAATTACATATTTACACATAAACATTTCCACTGATTAGAAATGGCCCACAGATCTTCAGAAGTTTTTTAACATTTGTATACTTGATCATAAGGATTAAATGTAACTATATTCTGACAGAATGAAGTGGGCTAAAAGGCAAAGAGTTGGCCTGGCGTGGTGGCTCATGCCTGTAATCCCAGCACTTTGGGAGGCCGAAGTGGGTGCATAACCTGAGGTCAGGAGCTCGAGACCAGACTGGTCAACATGGTGAAACCCATCTCCACTGAAAATACAAAAATTAGCCAGACGTGGTGGCAGGTGCCTGTAATCTCAGCTACTCGGGAGGCTGAGGCAGAAGAATTGCTTAAATTCGGGAGGCGGAGGTCGCAGTGACCCAAGATTGTGCCATTGCACTCCAGCCTAGGGGACAAGAGCAAGACTTATCAAAAAAAAAAAAAAAAAAAAGCAAACAGTCATTACAGATTTTTTGTGTTTTATATTCCACTCCACACAATGATTCTTAGTAGGTAGTTTCTTATAATGTGATAGAAAGCAAAGGTTACCTTTGTTATTTAATGAAGAGTGATATCTATGAAAAGTAATCATAGATAATTATTGTTTTTTCTCTCTGTATGCAAATGACCTTTATAATTGACATGTGACTAAAACAAAAGGCCATTGAAACGCAAAAAATAGATGAGTATATGTGTGCTTATTTTCATGTAATATTGATGGATGAAATTCCTGATAAACAAAGGAATATTAAAGTAAATGAAAAAGGCAAATGTAACAAAGGTTTTGCAAAGGTAATTTTATGGCAGATATAAATAGCTATTAATTTACAAAGTAGTAAAGTTATGGTAGATATAATAAGACTTGCTATAAGTTAGAAACAGTGGATATTTTGGATCAAAAATAATAAATTTATAAAAGTATCCTACTTTGTATAGCTGTCATTTACTTACAGAACTTATTATTTTGTGGATCATGATTAAAAAGTTACATTTTCAAAGCAGGCTTCTAATTATAATGGTGTACTCACAAGTACCATAATTTCTAGCCCCAATTCTCAGATCTTTTCATTAGGTGCTACTATCTGTTAAATTGAAACTTTTCTTTTATATTTAAAATTCAATGTCTTTCAACAACAAATAATTCTGTGACACATAGCATTTTTGATAATTATTCAAATACTAGTCTTTAGAAATAGTTATATGACTATCAGAATAATTATCAGCTTTTTTACCTAAAATGTTCCTTAAATGAATAGACTCAAAAATAATAAAACTTTTTAGATGCATTTAAGTAGATATTAATTTTCCTAATATGAATATAAATGTTATGGGGCGAATTCCACAGTTTGAGATTTTAATTATGTGAACGTTTCCTTTGAAAGCTTTAGTGAATGAAATACTTGCAATAGTTTATTTCTTTAAGGGAATCCTTTGAAAAGTCAATATCCTAGTTATATATAATTATATAAAAGTTTTGAGTATCCTTAAATTTAATTCCATATAGGCCATATAACTAGCTATAACCCATATGAATTTAATAAATAAATGTGACAAATTAAAAATATAGGCAAACAATTCATTTCCAAAAAGAGTAACCACAAAATATCAAATATAAATATAAAAGTCAGTTAACAATTATTCCATTAATATTTATTTCAGCTGAAAAACAGCATTAATTTACATAATAAATGTTAAGTTACAGTCTAATTTTTATAATTCATGTGAAACAAGCAATATTTGTTTGCTAAAAATAGCATGTATCTATAAAGAAATGTTTTTATTTAATTTTAGGGGTATTATATAACTTAAATTTTGCACTTGCATTATAAAAAATTGTATATCCTAATGTATCAATGCATCAAAAATACAAATAGAAACTCAGCCAAGTCTTTCTTTTCATTCACCTTTTCCCCTAACAGTTTACATATTTTATTGGTTATTATAATACATGCTACCATAGTAACTCCATTAGCTAATTAATGAATATAATCTCTGAAATTCTTAGATAAAAAACAGTAGTAATCAAATGATTGTTTATTATTTATTTATTTATTTATTTATCTATTTATTTATTTATTTATTTTGAGACAGAGTCTCTCCCTGTTGCCACGCTGGAGTTCAGTGGCGCAATCTCGGCTCACTGCAATCTCCACCTTCTGGGTTCAAGCAATTTTCTTGCCTCAGCCTCCCACGTAGTTGGGACTACAGGCACACACCACCATGCTCAGCTAATTTTTTGTATTTTAGTAGAGATGGGGTTTCACCATGTTGGCCAAGATGGTCTCTATCTCTGACCTTGTGATCTGCCTGCCTTGGGCTCCCAAAGTGCTGGAATTACAGGCATGAGTCACCGTGCCCAGCTCAAATTATTATTTTTATTGCTAATTTTATAATATAATATGATACATTAAAAAAAAGTGACTGTTTTTAAGCCATTCTCTTAATCCAGGAATTATTATGCTTTTTCTGTTTATTATTGGTGTCTAACAGACTTTTAGAAAAGTTACTAACTTGAAATTGCAGTTATTCAAAAGTAAAATTTTGATTAATTTTTCGGATATTGATGTAATTCTCTCCCCCAGGGGTCTACAGTGAAATGCTGGCACTAAAATTGCATTTCTCCTAATTCTGGTAATTCCTGTATTGTTACTTTAAAAATTAGCTAGAATTAACTTTTTGCCAAATAAACAAATGTGGAATCTTATTTGTTTCAAATTATTTTCTAAGGGATGCAAGACTATTTCACTTCCTAGTGTACATACTGAGAAATAAGATTTTGGGGAATTTTTGAGTTAATATAATAGTAATTAGAAAGTTGAGCTATATTTGTTTTAGCTAAGATGCTTTTCCACTATACATATCAAGCTGAATAAAATTAAAAGCACCTCAGGGTTATTCTTCTATACTTTTAATTTTTTTAGATGAATTTAACTTTTAGCATACATATTTTTAATGTTATAATTTAGGTGTGAGAAATAAAACTCCACAAATGTTTAAGTTAAGTTATTCAGAAATGAAGTTTTTATATGCTGAAAACATTTTTAGCCATATTTTCAAATTGTCATTTTTGCAGCATTAGTAAACCAAATGGAAAGACATTTATCATTATAAGAGCAAAAAGGAATAGTATGAGTAACTATTTCAGGAACATTATTTCAAGAGCATCTACTACCCCATTTTTTAGTTCTGATATTGTCAAAATAAAATTGTACATATTATATTTTGGTGTTTTTCATTTATGATTCTAAGAAACCATTTTGTTAAAAAATGGTATTGTCTATTTGAAATTTTCAATATGTGGGATTTATTTGTGTCTTTTGTTTCTCTAAGAAAAAAAAAAAGAATCATTCCAAATCTGAAGAAGAAAAGGGACGTACAAATTCAAAAAGTTAAAAACATTACAAATGAATAGAACCCAGAGAGAAATAAAAACAGACACATTACAACCAAATAGCCAAAGCCAAAGACAAACAAAAAAAGTTGAAGCAATAGGACAAAAGAAAACCCCATGGTATTATTACAAGAGTTTTCCTAAGATTTATCAGTGGGTTACCAAGAAAAAAATCATAGGTCAAAAGGGTATGAGATGATATAATCAAAGTGCTAAAAGAGAAAAACACCACTAAACAAGAATATTGTAACTTGTTATCATATTTAGCCAAAATGAAGAAGAAATAATAATATTAAAACTTCACAGATAAACAAAAGGTGGGAAGACCACCCTGTCCAACACAATAAAACCCTATCCCTACAAAATAAAAAAAAAATGAATATTCTAAAAAATAAAGGGGAAGTAACACTTTCAAGCTTATTTTAAGGACAGCATTATTCTGATATAAATATACAAAGACACCATCAGAAAAGAAAACTGTAAACATTATTGAGGCAAAAAAACCTCAACAAATATTAGCAAATCAAATTCAAGAGCCCATTAAAAATTATTATACCACCATGACTAATTGAGATTTAATTCTGGAAACCAAGGGTATTTCAACATATAAAAATCATTCAATGTAATATAGAGCAATAACAGAATAAAGAAAAAATATGATCATCTCAATTCACGCAGAAAAAGCATTTGAGAAATTTTGACATCCTTTGGGTTAAAAACTTTCAACGAACTGGGAATAGGGGGAATATAATAAAGGTCATATGTGAAAAGCATGAAACTAGCATTATACTCAATTATAACAAACTAAAATTTTTTTCCTCTAAGATTGGGAACAAGGCAATGTTATAGGAGTTATTAAGAAATTATTTTGGGCATATAGAGAGGAAAAGGGGTCCTTGGGAAGTTTTTGTTTCTTTTAAAGCAGCTCCAGAAATCTTCTTGTCTAGCAGGAAAGCCCTGGCTCTTAGAGCCAGGCAGGCAAACTTTAATATGCAAATGCCAGGCCTTAGAAACTGGGTCCATGCAAACATGGTGATTCCCGCCACCTTCTTCTTGCCCTTGCCCTGACATGTGCCTGACTTCCCATCAGGGGCTCCAACCACCTCTTACAGATGTGTTCAGGCTGGCAACAGGTCAGTATTCCCTGGAACAGAGCCTCCAGAAGAAGGAGCCTCCATAGGAAGGAATTATTTGCGGTTTCACAGACTTGACTGCAGATATCTCCAGTTACAGAAAAACCAAGGTGACTAGGGTCTGGAGCAGACCCCCAGCAAGTTGGAGCAGCCCTACAGATGAGTGGCCTGATCGTTAAAAAAAAAAAACAAAAACAAAAACAAAAAACAGAAAACAACAACATCAATAGAAAGTCCCCACAAAAACCCCATTTAAAGGTCAGCAATCTCAAAGGTTGAAAGTAGATAAGCCCACAAAGATGAGAAAGAATCAATGCAAAAATGTTGAAAACTCAAAAATCCAGAGTGCCTCTTCTCCAAACGACCGCAATGCCTCTTCAGCAAGGGCACAGACCTGGACTGAGGCTGAAATGGCTGAATTGATAGAAGTAGGCTTCAGAAGATGGTAATAACAAACTTGGCTGAGCTAAAGGAACATGTTGTAACCCAATGTAAAGAGGCTAAGACTCATGATAAAACAATACAGGAGCTGACATCCGGAATAGCCAGTTTAGAGAGGAACAGAGCCAACCTAATGGAGCTTAAAATCACTATGAGAACTTCACAATGCAATTACAAGTATCAGTAGCAGAATAGACCAAGTGGAGGAAAGAATCTCAGAGTATGAAGACTATCTTTCTGAAATAAGAGGGGCATACAAGAATAGAAAAAAAAAAAAAGAATGAAAAGAAATGAACAAAATCTCTGAGAAATATGGGATTATATAAAGAGACCAAACTTACTTCTGATTGGGGTACCTGAAAGAGACAGGAAGAATGCAATAAAGTTGCAAAACATACTTCAGGAAATCATATTGGAGAACTTCCCCAACCTAGCAAGAGAGGCCAGCATTCAAATTCAGGAAACTCACAGAACCCCGGTAAGATACTCCACAACAGGATCAATCCCAAGACACATAATCATCAGATTCTCCAAGGTTGAAATGAAAGAAAAACTGTTAAGGGCAGCCAAAGAAAAAGGTGAGGTCACCTACAAAGGGAAACCGATCAGAGTAACAGTGGACCTCTCAGGAGAAACCCCACAAGCTAGAAGAGATTGGGGGCCAATGCTCAACAATTTTTCCAACCAGCCAAACTAAGCCTCATAAGTGAAAGAGGAATAAGATATTTTTCAGATAAGCAAATGCTGAGAAAATTCAGTATCACCAGTCCTGCCTTTCAATAGCTCCTGAAGGGAGCATCAAATATGGAAAGTAAAAACTATTATCAGCCACTACAAAAACACACTAACATACACAGACTAGGGACATTATGGAAGCAGTCACATAAAGAAGTTTGCAAAATAAACAGCTAGTATCATGATGACAGAATCAAATCTACACATAACAATACTAACCTTAAATGTAAATGGGCTAAGTTCCTCAATTAAAAGACTGTAGGCAAGCTGGAGGAAGAGCTGAGACTCTTTGGTATGCTGTCTTCAAAAGACCCATTTCACATGCAAAGACACGCGTAGGCTGAAAGGATAGAAATGGAAGAAAATTTACCAAGCAAATGGAACACAGAAAGAAAGTAGAGGTTTCAATCCTAGTCTCTGATAAAGCAGACTTTAAACCAACAAAGATCAAAAAAATACAAAGACAAGTATTACATAATAATAAAGGGTTCCATTTGACAAAAAGAGCTAACTATGCTAAATACATACACACCCAATCCAGGGGGACCTAGATTCATAAAGCAAGTTCCTAGAGACCGACAAAGAGACTTAGACTCCCACACAATAATAATGGGAGACTTTAACCTCCTATTGACAATATTAAACAGATCATCAAGACAACATTAACAAAGATATTCAGGACCTGAATTCAGCTCTGGATCAAGTGGACCTGATAGATATCTACAGAACTCTCCACCCCAAAACAACAAAATATACATGCTTCTCATTGCCACACATCACTTACTCTAAAATTTATGACATAATTAGAAGTAAATCACTCCTCAGCAAATACGAAAGAACTGATATCATAATAAACAGTCTTGCAGACCACAGCACAATCAAATTAGAACTCAAGATTAGGAAATTCACTCAAAACTACACAACTACATGGAAACTGAACAACCTCCTTTTGAATGACTCTTGGGTAAATAATGAAATTAAGGCAGAAATCGTATTATTTGAAACTAATGGGAACAAAGAGACAACATACTAGAATCTCTGGGATGCAGCTAAAGCAATATTAAGATGGAAATTTATAGCACTAAATGCACACATCAAAAAGTTAGAAAGATCTCAAGTTAACAATCTACTTAGAGAACCAAGAGCAAACAAACCCCAAAGCTAGCAGAAGACAAGAAAGAACCAAGATCAGAGCTAAACTGAAAGAGGTAGAGACATGAGAAACCCTTCAAAGGATCAACAAATCGAGAAGCTGGTGTTTTGGAAAAAAAAAATAATGAAATACATAGACTGCTAGCTAGATTAATAAAGAAGAAAAGAGATAAGAAGAAAATAAACACAATAAGAAATAATAACGGAAAAATCATCACTGACCACACAGATATACAAATAACCACCAGAAAATACTATAAATACCTCTATGCATATCAACTAGAAAATCTAGGAGAAATACATACATTCCTTGACACATATACCTCACAAAACTGAACTGAGAAGAAATCAAATCCCTGAATAGACCAATAATGAGTTATGAAATTGAGAGAGTAATAAATAGCATAGCCTATTAACCAATGAAAGCACATAACCAGAGGAATTAACAGCTGAATTCTACCAGAGGTACAAATAAGAGATGGCACCATTTCTACTGAAACTATCCCAAGAACTTGAAAAAGAGGGACTAACTAATTCTATAATGCCCGTATCATCCTGCTAATAAAACATAGCATATATACAAGAAAAACAAAACTTCAGGTCAATATCTTTGATGAATATCGATGCAAAAACTCTCAATAAAATAGTAACAAACCGAATCCAATTTTTCAAAGATAAGCTTTTCAAAATGCTTTTTTACCACAATCAAGTAGGCTTCCTCTCCAGGATGTAAGGTTGGTTCAATGTATGCAAATCTATAAATGTGATTCATCACATAAACAGAACGAAAGATAAAAACCACATGATTATCTCAAGAAATGCAAAAAAGTGCTTCAATATAAATCAACATCCCTTCATGTTAAAAACGTTCAACAAACTAAGTATTGAAGGAACTTACCTAAAGATAATTAGAGCCTTGTTTGACAAACCAACAGCCAATTTCATACTGAATGGGCAAAAGCTGGAAACATTCCTTTTGAAAACTGGCACAAGACAAGAATGTCCTCTCTCACCACTTCTATTCACCATGGTATTGAAAGTTCTGGCCACAGCAATCAGGAAAGAGAAAGATATAAAGGGCATTCAAGTAGGAATAGAGGGAGTTATTTTTTTTTTTTCAGATGACATAATCCTATATCTAAAAAACCCCATTGTCTCAGCCCAAAAACTTCTGAAGTTGATAAACAACTTCAGCAAATTCTCAGTATACAAAGTCAATGCACAAAAACCGTTAGCATTCCTATACACCAACAACAGGCAAGCGAAGAGCCAAATAGTGAATGAACTCCCATTCACAATTGCTACAAAAAGAATAAAATACCTAGGAATACGGCTAGCAAGGGAAGTAAAGGACTTCTTCAAGGAGTACTACAAATCACAGCTCCAAGAAATTAGAGAGGAACAAACAAATGGAAAAACATTCCACGCACCTTGATACAAAGAAACAATGTCTTAGAAATGGCAAGACTGCCCAAATTAATGTATAAATGCAATGTTATACCCATTAAACTACCATTGACACTCTTCACAGAATTAGTAAAATTTATTTTAAAATTAATATGAAACCATAAAAGAGCCCAAAGAGCTGAGACAATCCTAAGCAAAAATAACAAAGCTGGAGGCATCAGGCTATGTGACTTCAAACTATACTACAACGCTGCAGTAACCAAAACAGCATGGTACTGGTACAAGAGCAGTTACACATATCAATGAAATAGAATAATGAACTCGGAAATAAAACAATACACATACCTCTGACTTTCAACAAACCTGACCAAAACAAGCAAGGGGGAAAGGATGTTTTAAATTTATGTAATATATTGTGCTGGGAGAAGTGACTAGCCACATGCAGAAAATTGAAGCTGGACCTTTATCTTATACCATATACAAAAATCAACTCAAGATGAATTAAAGACTTGAATTTAAAATCCAAAACTATAAAAAATCTAGAAGAAAATCTAGGTGATACCATTCAGGGCATAAGCAAGGATTTCATGATGAAAACACCAAAAGCAATTGCAACAAAATAAAAAATTGGCAAGTGGGATCTAATTAAACTAAAGAGCAGGACAGCAAAAGAAACTCACTGGAGTGAACAGACAACCTACAAAATGGAAGAAATATTTTTGCAACGTATCTATCTGACAAAGATCTAATATTCAGAATCTACAAAGAACCTAAACAAATTTATAAGAAAAAATCAATCCCATTTAAAAGTGGGCAAAGGATATGATCTGATACTTCTCAAAAGAAGACATATGTGTGGCCAAGAAACATATGAAAAAAAGCTCAACATCACTGATCATTAGAGGAATGCAAATCAAAACCACAATGAGATACCATCTTACATCAGTTAGAATGGCTATTAAAAAGTCAAGGGCAGGCATGGTGGCTCACGCCTGTAATCCCAGCATTTTAGGAGGCCGAGGCAGACAGATCATGAGGTCAGGAGATCAAGACCATCTTGGCTAACACAGTGAAACCCTGTCTCTACTAAAAATACAAAAAATAAGGAGGGTGTGGTGGTGGGTGCCTGTAGTCCCAGCTACTCGGGAGGCTGAGGCAGGAGAATGGCATGAACGTGGGAGGCAGAGCTTGCAGTAAGCTGAGATCGTGCCACTGCACTCCAGCCTGGGCTACAGAGCAAGACTCCATCTAAATAAATAAATAAATAAATAAATGTCAAAAAACAGCATATGCCGGTGAGGTTGTGGAGACAAAGGAACAGTTTCACACTTGTGGTGGGTGTGTAAATTAGTTCAATCATTTTGGAAGGCAGGGTGTTGATTCCTCATAGACCTAGAGGCTGAAATACCATTTGGCCCAGCAATCTCATTACAGGGTATATACCCCAAAGAACACAAATCATCCTGTTATAAAGATGCATGTACATGTATGTTCATTGTGGAGATTTCCACAATAACCAAGACATAGAATCAACATAAATGCCTACCCACCAGTGATAGACTGGATAAAGAAAATGGGTTACATATATACCATGAAATATTATGAAGCCATGAAAAGGAATGAGATCATGTCCTTTGCAGGGACATGAATGGAGTTGGAAGCCATCTCCCTCAGCAAAATAATGCAGAAATAAAAAAAACAAACGCCGTATGTTCTCACTTATGATTGGGAGCTGAATGATGAGAACACATGGACACATAGGGGAGACCAAAACACAGTGGAGGCTGTCAGGGTAGGGGTGGGGGGAGGGAGAGCATCAGAAAGAATAGCTAATGAATGCTGTGCGTAATGCCTAGGTGATGGGATGATCTGTGCAGCAAACCATTATGGCATATGTTTACCTATATAGCAAACCTGCACATCCTGCAAATGTACCCCTAAAGTTAAAATAAAAGTTGAAAAAAGAAAATGTGTGTGTGTTGAAAAAAGAAAATGTGTGTGTCAACTCCCGCCTCTGTCTTGTTCACACTCTCACCATGTGGGGTGACTATCCCTGCTTCACTTTCTGCCATAATTGTTCCTGAGGTTGTCACCAGAAGCAGATGCTGGAGCCATGTTGGTGCAGCCTGAAATACTGTGAGCCAATTAAACCTTCTTTCTTTATAATAACCCAGCCTCAGGTATTTTTTAATAGAAATGCAAAAGTAGCCCCCAAACCAGAGTTGCTTTTTAATTGTGTGTAATTCTTAGGGTGGCCTGGAAAAAAATTGCTGTTCATTCATCATTTTACAGAGGCCATGTCTACAGAAGGAACTGTATTCACTGTATTCACCTAGTTTATCGTTTGGCTGGAAATATTAGAAAACATAAAACAAGATATTTCATCACAGTATAACTTCTTCACAAATTTTTCAAATGAAAAGAAAATGCAGCTGTAACCAAAGTTGTTTTCTCTGTGACACATTTGTTACTGAGCTCTGCCCAGCAAAATAATCTATCAACAGAGTACACAGTCAAGCTACAGAATGGGAGAACATTTTTCAAACTATGCATCAGACA
This sequence comes from Mandrillus leucophaeus, assembly GCF_000951045.1. NCBI lineage: Eukaryota > Metazoa > Chordata > Mammalia > Primates > Cercopithecidae > Mandrillus > Mandrillus leucophaeus. The sequence continues at coordinate 3,639,863 of NW_012101798.1, forward strand.
AATGTTTAATTTCTAGCATCTATAAGGAACTTAAACAATTTTATAAGAAAAAAATGAATAACCCCATAAAATAGTGAGCAAAGGACATGAACAGACACTTTTCAAAAGAAGACATATATGTGGCCAGTAAGTGTATCACAACAAGCACACACGAAAGAAAGATCATTAGAGAAATGCAAATCAAAACCACAATGTAATACCATCTCACACCAATCAGAATGGCTATGACATAAAAAGTCAAAAAACAACAGAAAATTGGCAAGGTTGTGGAGAAAAAGAAATGCTTATACACTGCTGGTCGGGGTGTAAATTAGTTCAACCATTGTGAAAGACAGAGGGTCATTCCTCAGAGAACTAAAAACAGAACTAATATTCGACCCAGCAATCCCATTACTGGGTATATACCCACAGGAATAGAAATTATTATGTTATGAAGACACATGCTCATGTATGTTCACTGAAACACTATTCACAAATGAAGACAGGGAAAAAACCTAAATGCCCATCAACGATAGACTGAGTAAAGAAAATGTGGTACATATACACCATGGAATACTATGTACCCATAAAAAGAACCAGATAATGTCCTTCACAGGTGCATGGATGGAGTTGCCTGCCATTTTCCTTAGCAAACTAATACAGGAACAGAAAATCAAATACTGCATGTTCTCACTTATAAGTCAGAGGTAAATGATGAGAACATATGGACACACAAAGGGAAACCACAGACTCTGGGGCCTATCTGAGCATGAATAGTGGGAAAAGGGAGAGGATCAGGAAAAAATAACTAATGGATCCTAGGCTTAATACATGAGTGGTGAAATAATCTGTACAATAAACCTCCATGACACAAGTTTACCTGTGTAACGAACCTGCACATATGCGCCTGAACTTAAAATAAAACTTAAAAACAATTAAAACCAATTATTGATAGTGAGTTAATTAAATCATATTTAACTGAAGCAACTGAAAAAATGTTTCCAGAGAAGACAATCTTTTTAAGAGTGGTTAGGCTTTTGGTGAGCACACTTGTTTGAATAGTTGTGGACATTCTAAACAACATAAATAATAAAGAAAAACAGGTCAAAGAAAAAAGCAAGACATGTAAAATGAACAAAATTTCAAATAGTTTTCCTTGTGTCAAATGTTACAGATATTACTTAGTTACCGTTTTTGATTTGAGGCCTCAATGTCAAGTTTGAAGTGACTATAGAATTAGCTTCTATCCAGAGTCTATGTGGAACTCCAGGGGAGTCTATTTTCAAGAAGGCTGAGAAAACACTAATGAAATACAACCTGAAATGGAATTTGCTAAGATGTGTTAAAACTGGTACGTGTTGGGCCCAAAAGACTTATTTAGATAAATTTACAAACTTGGTAAAAATGTAAGCCATTTAATTTTGATGTTTATTCGCTGCATCTTTTATCAGCAGGTACTTTGTGGAAAATATTTGAATGTTTTATTAAGCCAGTAGTGATGATAGTAAACTCAAGTCACTCTCATAGAATTAACCATCATAACTTCTTTAATTTTTGGTGAGAAATATAAGCTGAATGTTCTTACTAGATTAACCACACAACAGTTCAATTGCTTAGTGAAAGTAAAGTTTTATTGCGACTTTTGGCAATCACATTTGTTATTTAAATGTTTCTGAATGAGCAGAAACACCTTCAACCACTGTTATCAATTACTGAATGGCTTTGGAAATTATATTTTGCTGCAGACTTGATAATATGTCTTAATTAATTCAATCTAAAATTCCAAGGAAAAACACTGATTAAATATAAAGTATTTGATTACAACTAATGTATTTTAATTATAAGTTATACCAGCTGCTTTACACATTTATGTGATGTTAAAAAAATTAAAAGCAGAAATGGAATTTCAATTCCTAGACAAATTTGCAGCAAATGTTTTTCAAGCTCAAATTTTATTTCTAGCAGTGATTTTCTGCCCATGAGGCTGATGAAAAGGCTATTTCGATATTTCAAAATTCATTTACCTCTGCAATTGAGGAGTTTCTACTTAGCTTTCAATGCGAATTATCTGAAACAGTGACATACTAAAAGGTAAATATTAAAAAAAAAATAGAATTCTGTATGGTTTCCAGACTATAGATACACTAACTTAAAAATTATGTTTTCAGAAACTGACACCAAAATTTGCAGTTCCTGTGAGAAAATAAATTTTAATTTGTAAGATAAATAGATCTAATTACAGATCAATATTAATAGCTAAAAATTTGCAATGGATTTTGACTATAGCAAACATTAACTCTGAACCCCAACAAGCAAAATGTTTTGCTCTTTAAAAGTATAAAATCAAGTTATTCTTATGAGTAGACCAGCATCACAAAAAAGTGGTAAATTTTCATTGTTTTATAAATCTTGTCAATAAAAATTACATAAATTTATTTTCTCTTCCGTTATATAACTATCTGTATATCATTGATGTTGCATCTTGGCCAACAAGCTTTAAACTACTTATTAGTTTTGTAGAAAATATTTACTGAGTACTTATGTTAGAAATAATCTTATTTCTTTTCAAATGTATCAAGTTATTTCTTTTCCTTGGCAATTTAAAAATATATAACAATTTAAAATAAATATACATTAAGTTACTGTTTTATCCTTACTGAACAATTATTATCGTAAGGAACCTCCCCATTAAGTTAAAGCCTAATGAATTGACCATCAACTCTTACTGGCTTACTTTTCTGATTAGAATTAGTACGTAAACATAACTTTGTTACTCTTTTTAAAATGCTTAGAAAAATTACAATATCAGAGTTCACATAAGTCCTTTTAAAAATTTCATGTCACAAGTTTTTGACATAAGGGTAAAATAATGACAGCATTCTTAAAAAGACTCTTGATAGATACACCACTAAGCAGCTTATGTACTCTGCACCAACAACTACAATTTTTAGTACCAGAACTATTGCCAACTTGCATGAAGTTCATCTGTCACATTTTAAAATGCTTTGAATCTGAACATACACACCATGGCGCAGAATTTTAAATGTAATGATTAAAACAGGTATGTAGTAATAGTTAAAAATTATATACTGAAAATAGGGAAACCTGGAATAAGGCTTAATACAAGGTGTGACTAACAAAGAGTATTTTAAAACATAAATGCTAGACATGTATTTTATCTATCAGATTCAATTTTTCCTTTGGTAGATGTGATGGTTGACATTAAGTGTCAACTTGATTGGCTTGAAGGGCGCAATGTATTGTTTCTGGGTGTGTCTGTGAGGGTGTTGCCAAAGGAGATTAACACTGAAGTCAGTGTACTGGAGAGGTAGACTCATCCTCAATCTTGGTGAGCACAATCCAATCACCTGCCTGTCCAGCTAGGATAAAAACAGGCAGAAGAATGTGGAAGGCACAGATTAGCTTAGTCTTCCAGCCTAAACCTTTCTCCAGTGCTGGATGCTTCCTGCCTTTGAACATCAGGTAAACTCCCAAGTTTTTCAGCTTTGAGACTCTTCCATCTATAACCACAGACTGAAGGCTGCACTGTTGGCTTCCCTGCTTTTGAGGTTTTGGGACTCGGACTGGCTTCTTTGCTCTTCAACTCGTAGATGGCCTATTGTGGGACTTCACCTTGTGATTGTATGAATCAATACTCCTTAATAAACTCATCTTTGTATATACATGTATCCTATTGCTTCTGTCCCTCCTGAGAACCCTGATTAATACACTACACATTGAAACCACTAGTGCTGATCTTCAAATTTGTATTTTGAAATTTCTGAGTTACTCTTAAAAAGCAATCTTATATTGCATGTTTCACTTTGCCCTTTAAATGGGTAAAACTATCCTCTTTTTACTACTGTTATTATTCAGAATAAATTTTCCTCCCCAAATCAACTGCACTTTTGCTCCTGTTAAATACAAACACAGAGAAAAAATGCATTTAAGAGAATATGAGAAAAAATGTGAAAATTTTACAGGTAGGGTTGGAATGTAATGTTTAATGTTGATGTCATGGAGTTACAAAATGGCTTTGCTGGCATTCAAATCTCCTCACTTAGCTATTTTCTGAGACTTTTAAGAGTTATAATGTATAAGTACGGAATTATTTTTTTTCTTATACACTAAATGAGTTTTATATCTTCAAAATAGTCAAGTTAAGCCTTCACATTCATTCCAATGAGATACAGTTTTCATGCAAAATATTTTTAGAACTTCAGTTTTCAAATCACATTAGAAAGTATATTCTTAAATGTAAAACTTCTAGGAAATAAAACTTCAGGTGCCATAGTTTCATTGGTGAATTCTAACAGATATATTAGCAGAAAATAATATCAATTATATACAATTTGTTTTCCAGAAAATATAGGAGAGAAAGGACTGCAACCTTGTATTAGAAGGTTAATATTGGCATCAAACAAAATAAAGGGGAAAAAATAGAACTAGAAAAAAAGACCAATATTTTTCATAAAGATAAACACAAAAATTCTAGACAAAAGAGCAATAAGCTGAATCTGGTAACATATACAATATTTAACACACCATGCCCAAGCAGAACTTCTCCAGAAAGCAGACTCAATCCAAATCTTAAAATTAATTAATTCAATCAACATATTAACACACAAAATAAATAAACCACGTGATCCTACCAATTGATACCAAAAATACATTTAATAAAATACAACATACATTCATGATTAAAAAAAAAAAAAAACCCAACTTTTTCGGCGAACTAGGAATAGAAAAAAAATTTCTATCATGATAAAAGACATTTAAAATTTCATGGCTGGTAAAACACTAACTAGAAAAAAAAAGAATGATTTCCCCCTAAAATTGTGAACAAAGAAATGATGTCAACTCTGGCTACTTCTGTTCAACATCATATCAGAAGTAATAGCCAGTGAGGTAAGAGAAGCAGAAGATTTATGGTTTATACAGAATAGAAAAGAAGAAGTAAAAGTCTCTATTCAAAGATAGCATGATTGTATACATAGAAAATTCCAGAGATTCCACAATAAATCTTCCACAACTAATTAGTGAATTAACAAAACCAGAGGATAAAAAGGCAACATAAAGCAATCATAATTATATTTCCCAGCAATAATTGGAAAATGAAACTTATTAAGTAAAGCACTTAAATTAGCTTTAAAAATTAAACAGTCCTGTGTAAATACAACTAAACATTTGAAGGGTTTGTAGGCTAAAAGTTACTAAATGCTGGAGAAAAAAATTCAAGCTGACCTAAATAATAGCAGAGACCTGCCATGTTTATCAAATTCTCAAAACAATTACGATATTAGTTCTTTCCAAATTTATCCATAGATGTATTCCATTTTAAATCAAAATCACAACAGGATATTTTTGTCATAGATAAGCTGATTTTTAAAATGTGTAAGTCACAGAAACTGAATGAATAAAACAATTTTGAAAGAAATAAAGTTACAAAACTTACATTACGTTGAGACTTTCTATAAAGCAAAAATAGGACAGTGTTGTATTGGTGAAAGTACAGACACATAGATCAATGGAACAAAATTGACAGCCCAGAAATAGAACTTTATGTATCTGGCAAATTGAATATTGACAAAGATGCAGATCTTAAAAATATAGTTGGAACACCTAGTCTTTCTCAAGTAATGAACACCTAGTCTTCATTTTATAAAGTAACTGAGTTATAAAATGATCCTAAAGATCAATGTCCTTAAATATCTAATGCTACATATAATAATTTATAATATTTTAGTACTAATTTTCCCCATATAATATTCAATGACTAAAAAAATTAAGAAGTGTTTATTGTGTAAGTCTTCCTGCTTGCTGATTCTGCTTCTGTAGCTAACCTTATGTACCATACTTCTCAACTAACCTAAATTTAATCTTCTTTTCTAGGGTTTTTATGTACGTTCACATATATAAGACATAGTTTATGTCATAAACTATTTCTAAACTAAACACATGAAGAACCCTAGCAATTTTTATGACACTAAGCCATTTAGAAAATCAATGATTTCTCTGTGTATTTAAATGTTTCAGGACCATCAGTCTGCCTTAAGCATTTTTGTACAATGTTCAGATCTTAGCCATTATCACTTCTACCAACTTAGAGATATTCAAATTAAAAAAATCTGTTTTTCATTCAAATCCGCTGGGAGACTCAACTGTATACAGGATCAGGCTTCTGTCACTTTCATACAAAATATCCAAAACTTAAGTTTCATTTTCTTTTTGGTAATTAGTATGTACCATGCACTTTTCTAGGTCCTGGAATACAACACTGAATAAATACATAAGAAAGTTTGTTCTCAGCGCTTTTGTAATTGAATAGGAGAAACAATGTGCGTTAAACAATTTCAAATTATGGTACATTCTGTGAAGGTCCTTGGTGACTATTGAAATATCTGCCCCAGAGATTAGTATATCTGTCAATGAGGCAGTCAGTAGAGTTCAAGAAGGACATGAACCCCTTTACTCTCATTAGTAATGCACTATCTCATCAAACTTTCATGCAGAAATAAGCCCTTTTTGAGAAAAGCAGAAAAGTTATCCTCTTGCTTTTGTCAGCACCTTACATAGCCCTATGCCAGTTCCCTGAAATTCATGGAGTTCCAGGACCTTTGGGTTCAACTGTTCTCAATCATCAAATGGGATACCAAACGGAAAATACTACAGCCCTGAGTGTTATCTCAGCTATATAGCTACATCTTTATTGATGTGCCAAAGTCAGCAACCTTTAGAATAATTCAGCTTAAAAGTGAATTATCCAGGGTTACATTAATCTTTCAACAGAAGTATGGATTGCTCATTCCAAATGACTGCTTTGGGGTGGCCAAAGACTAGTGTTTTTTACTATATAAATTATTCAGCTGAAAATAATTACCCAGCTCTCAGTTTTCACTCAGAAATCATTGGCCAATTCCCCAGCCTAAAGTTTTGGGGCACTAAGTTATTTCAAAATCTAGAAAGCAGTTCCTTAAACTTCCTGGCCTTGGCTCACAGACCTTTCAAAGGATGTATTTAATGTTATGTAATTATATCCTTTAGCAAAATGCTGAATAGGGGGAAAATAATAAAATACAAAATAATAATAATATTTGGAGAAGTGATTTCCAAATAACAAATTTGTTGTTTACGGAGAGAATCTCTTTTAGATAGTGGTGCTTTTTGAGGTCTAGGCAGGTTAGAAGCTCTGGTGCTGTTTAAAAGGCTAGAGTGACCAAAGGCATATGTTTTGTGTCATAAGACTAAAGTTGGGATAAAGTAAACAGTAAGCACATTCTGAACTCTATTGTCCTTCAACATGTAAGCTAATGATTTTTCATAATAATCATAATAAAGCATTTGTTTTAATCCTAATGTAGAAATCCACTATGTAACTATTGGCAGTCACAGGTTAAGGAGGAAGGGACACAATTACATGTAGTTTCTCATGAAGGGTACATGGCATTTTTCATTTCTGAAGCATTATTTTTTAATACCATGCCAGTGTCTTAGAAAAGTCACTATTAGTTAACCCAGGATAACTTATAATGCCCTATAGCAGATTTGAATGCCTATTGTCCAGTTTGAAACTTTCTAGGGGTATTTTTATGTGAAATCTTGATGTTCTGGAAGTGCAAGAGTCCTTTACTCCAAATGTCTTTGTATTGAACCTATCTGATTATAATACAGGGCGAAACTGAGAAACCAAACTTTAATATATACTCATCTTTTGTTTTTCTTCTGTGTAGCTATTTTTAATTCTATAGTCTCATTTCTTTCGGCTAATTAAACAACCACCCATAAGCCTTTATTTAAATGGCCATTATAAACATAATCATGTATAACTGGCAGTAACATAACAAACATAACTGACATAAATATATCCCTTTAAATACATAGGTTTCTAATCTGTATTCCTTATATTACAGAAAAAAAAAAGCTAATGAAGACTTTAAAGAAAAGTGGCTAAATTGAGTTAATGTTTCTGAAACATGCAGTAGCCATTTTTTCTTGCTCTCTCTCTATATGTATGTATATATGTATATATATTCCTATGTAGGTATAAATATATAGCTATACATATGTATATACATATGTATGTATGTATACATACATGTATTTACATGTGTGTATACACATATCTACATGCATGTATATACACATGTATATACACATAGACACATGCATATATGTATGTATATCATACATATGTATACATATATATGCACACATATATATACACACACACAATAAATATTTGACCTGGGAAGGGGTAGCCTTCCACTATTGTGACCTTACTTGCTACTCCTTCTTCAAGATAGAAACTTGTATTTTCTACACTGGCATGTATAATAAGGTAGAAAATATTGATCAGAAATAAAAATATCCTGAGATCTCCAAACAAGCACTTCATTTCTTTTGCCAAAAGAATGACACAAATGAACATGCTTCTTATTTTTATTGAAATGGAAAGGGTACATTACACTTCCTGAGTACTTCAAAATAAATAAGTATTGTTTATTGAAGACTTATAGACACATAACGGTATTTGTATTTGTCCATCCTCATGCTACTATAAGGTCATACCCAAGACTGGGTAAATTATAAAAGAGAGAGGTTTAATGGACTCACAGTTCCACATGGCTGGGGAGGACTCACAATCACAGCAGAAGGCAAAGTAGGAGCAAAGGTATGCCTTACATGGCTGCAGGCAAGAAAGCGTGTGTAGGGGAACTGCCCTTTTTGAAACCATCAAATTCCATGAGACTTACTCACTATCATGAGAACAGCATGGGAAAAACCTGCCCCCAGGATTCAATTATCTCTCACCAGATATCAATCCCCTCCCATAACATGTGGGTATTATGGGAGCTATAATTCAGTGTGAGATTTGGGTGGGGATACAGAGCCAAATCTTATCAGGATTAAATTATTTAAATTTAATATGGTTCAATATGTCATTTAATATTTATTAATATCATTTAATATTTATTAATTATTAATATTTATTAATATCATTTAATATTTTATCAAAGTATCAAAAATATCTATTTGATATACACAGCAGTCAAATAAAATCCACATGTTAGGATATTATGAATATATTTATAAATTTTGTAAATACAATATTTTTGCATGAAAAATATAATTGTTGCATTTATGAGAGTACAGACACCTTTAGTTTCAGTTATGACATGTAAAGAGCTTTGAAGTCATCACAAGATGAAAGCAGAAAGAGATGCAAAACTCAGCCCCTCTGAGGCAGACTACTTAGGGAAATTCCAAGTCAATAGGGTAGAAGAAACCTAAACAGTAGAGGAATTTGAGCTAGTGATAACTACAGCTACACAAAGCACTAAGCAGAGTCAGACTCCTAGACAGATTAAGATAAAGCTAAACAGTAAAGACTGGTTCCTGTTACTCGTTACAATTTGTTTGGATTTCAACACAAAGTTACAGAAATGTCAAAAGGCAAGAAAAACACAATCTGAAGAGACAAAGTAGGCATCAGAACCTGACTCAGATATGATTCTAATGTTAGACTATCAAATAAGAAAGTAAAAATAATTATGATTAATATTCTAAAGATTCTAGTGTAACTGTAGACAATATCAAGAATAGATGACTAGTGTAAACACAGATATAAAAATACACAAAATAATCACAATGAAATGCTAGGAATAAGAAATGCTACAACAAAAATAAATGTCTTTAATAGAAATATTAACATATTATACACATGTGAGAAAATAAAGTAACCTTGAAAATAGGTTAATAGAAACAATATCATCCATATGCAAAGATAAAAATGAATGAAAATAAGCAAAATAGAATACTCAGGAACTAAAAACAGTTTTGTAAAATATGTATTGTACATGCTATTGGGACAGAAACAAAAATAATGGTGCAAAAATATTGAAGTAATAATGTACAAATAATTGCCCCCAAGTTAATAATGGAAACAAGAAAGTAGTGAAACCCAAAAGCAGGATAAACATAATTGAACTTTAAGAAACCAAATGCATAGAAAAATATTTTTAAAAGCCAAGGGAAAACAAAATCTTACATATGGAAAAAAAAAGGTTAAGAATTACAGGGTCTAATCATTGGAAACTACGGAAGGAAGAGAGTGGAGTAAATTTTAGAAATTATTATTTTATTTTAGATTCATAGGGACATGTACAAGTTTTTTTACATTAATATACTATGTAATGGTGAGATTTGGGGTGCTAGTGAACACAACACTCGAATAGTGAACATTGTACCAAATAAGTAATTTTTAAACTCTCACCTCCCTCTCATCCTTCCCATTTAGGAGTTCTCGGTGCATATTATTTCCATATCTATGTCTTTGTATACTCATTGTATAGCTCCCACTTATAAGTAAGAACATGCAGTACTTGATTTTCTGAGTTTTTTCACTTAAGATAGTAACCTCCAACTCCATACATGTTGCTGTAAATGACATTATTTCATTCTTTTTTAAGGCTGAGTAGTATTCCATTGTGTATATATACCACATTTTATTTATCCAATGAACCATTGATGGGCACCTATGTTGGTTCTCTGACTTTGCTATTGGTAATACTGCTGCAATCAAGTACACGTGTCTTTCTGATAAAACATTGTCCCCTGAGTAAACAGTAGTGGTATTACTACTTTAAATGGTAGTTCTATTTTTAGTTCTTTGAGAAATCTCCATACTGTTTTCCATAGAGGATGTACTAATTTACATTCCCACCAACAGGGTGTAAACATTGCCTTTTCCCCATATCCTGGGCAACATCTGTTTTTTCCAATTTTTTAATAATAGTATTCTGATTGGTTTGAGACTGTATCTCATTGTGGTTTCAATTTGCATTTCACTGAGGATGAATGATGTTGAGCTTTTTCTCACGCGTTTGTTGGTTGCTTGTATGTCTTCTTTTGAGAAATGTCTATTCATGTTGTTTTTCCACTTTTTAATGCAGTTATTAGTTTTCATGCTATACAGTTGTTTGGGTTTCTTACATATTTTGGAGAGTAATCCCTTATAAGATGTATAGTTTACCAATATTTTCTCCCATTCTATAGGTTGCTTGATTACTCTGTTAATTATTTCTTTGACCATGAAGACAGTTTTTACTTCAAGTTTCATTAGTCTATCTTTGGTTTTGTTGCCTTTGCTTTTGAGATATTAGTCATACATTATTTTTCTAGACTGCTGTCCAGAAGAGTTCGTCTTAGGTTTTATAATAAGACTTTTTACAGTTTCAGGTCACATCTTTAATTCTTTAATTTATCTTTAGCCAATTGTTGTATCTGGTGAGAGGCAGGGGTCCGGTTAGATTATTCTGCATATGGTGAGACAATTTTCCCAACACCATTTATTGAATAAGGTATCCTTTCCTCATGGTTTAGTTTTGTGAACTCTGTTGAGGATCACTTGGTGGTAGATATGTGGCTTTATTTCTTGGTTCTCTACTTTGTATCATTGATTTATATGTCTTTTTATACCAGTACCATGCTGTCTTGTTTACTATAGACTTATACAATTGTTCAAAGTCAGATTACATGGTGCCTGTGGCTTTGTTCTTTTTGCTTAGGATTGCTTTCACTCTTTTTTGGTTTCACATATATTTAGAGATTGTGTTTTCTAATTCTGTGAGAAATGACATTGGTAATTTGTTCAAAATTGCACCAAATCCATAGATTGATTTGGTCAGTAAAGTCATTTTAACAGTATTAATTATTCCATGAGCCTGAAATGGTTTTCCATTAGTTTGTGTCATGTATAATTTCTTTCATCAGTGTTTTCTAGTTTCCCTTCTAGAGGTATTTTACCTCTTTTGTTAAATATATTCCTAGTTTTTTTGTGGCCACAGCATATGGGATTGAGTTCTTGATTTTGTTCTTAGCTTGAGCATTTTTGTTGAACAAAAATACAAATGATTAATTTTACATTGATTTTGTATACTGAAACTTTAATGACGTCTTTTATTAAGTCTCAGAGTCTCTTGAAGGAGTCTTTAGGCTTTTCTGCCTATAAGATTGTGTGATCAGGAAACAAAACACTTGCCTTTCTATTTTTTAATTTGCAGGCCTTTCATGCCTTTCTCTTGCTCAATTCCTCTGGCTAGGACTTCCAGTACTATGTTGGATACAAGAGTGGTGAGAGTGTACATCCTTGTCTTGAGCAGTTCTTAGGGGAATGTTTTAAACGTGTCTTCACTCAGTATGATGTTGGTGGCGGGTTTGTCACATATGTCTCTTACTATTTTGAGGTATGTTTCTTTGGTGCCTGATTTGTTGGGGTTTTTTTAATGAGAGATGTTGAATGTTATTGAAAGGTTTTCTACATCTATCAAAATGTTTTTTGTTTTGTTTTTCATTCTGCTTATGTGGTGAATCACACATAAGCAGATGTGTTATTAGGATCGTTATTAGGATGATAGTGGTTTCTCAGAGTGAGTTAGGGAAGAATCCTTCTTCCTCCATTTTTCTTAATACTTTCCGTAATATTGCTACTAGCTCTTCTTTGTGCATCTAGTAACATTTGGATATAGATCCTTCTGGTCCTGTGCTTTTTTGTTTGTGGTGGTAAATTTTTTCATTACTGATTCAGTTTAATTACTTCCTAATTGTCTGTTCAGCATTTTTTTTTATTTTTTCTGGTTTGAACTTGGGAGGTGTAATGTTTTCAGCAATTTATCATTTGTTTCTAGATTTTCTAGATTGTACACATAAAAAGCTTAGGTCATTAATTTGAGAACTTTTTATCTTTTGATGTAGGAATTTTGTGTTATAAACTTTCCTTTTAGTACTTATTTTGCTATATCTCAGAGGTTTGAGTATATTGTGTCTCTACTTTCATTCCATTCTAAATATTCTTAAATTTCTGCCTTATTTCATTGTTTACCAAAAAGCCATTCAGGAGCAAGTTGTTTGGTTTTCACATACTACTATAGTTGTAGGAGTTACTCTTGGTGTTTACTTACAATTTTATTCTGCTATGGTCCAAGGAGATACTTAATCTGATTTAGATTTCTATGCACATATTGAGACTTGCTTTGTGGCCAAACATGTGATACATTTTGGAGAATGTTCCATGCACAGGTGAGAAAAAATACGTATTTGGCAGCTGTTGGGTGTAGTGTTCCATATCTATTAGGTCTGTTTGGTCAAGATTGCCATTCAAGTCCCGAGTTTATTTTCTAGTTTTCTGCCTTAATAATCTTACTAATGCTGCAGTAGCCAGTGGGGTGTTGAAGTCTCACACTATTATGATATTGCTATCTAGCACTTTTTTTCATTCTAGTCGTATTTGCTTTATAAATCTAGTTGCTCCAGTTTTGGGTACATACATATTTAGTATTGTTAAACCTGCTTATAGAATTGATCATTTTATCATTACATAATGCCCTTATTTGCCTTTTCATTGTTGCTCATTTAAAGTTGTTTTGTCATATTTCTACTTTTTTTAACATTACTTACTTATAATTATATACTTATACTTCTTTATAATTTCAGCTTTTATTTTAGATTCAAGGGGTACACATGCACATCTATTACATAGGTATATTATGTCACACTAAGGATTGTAGTATAAGTGATTCTGACACCGAGGTAGTAAGCCTAGATCCCAATAGGTAGTATTTCAACCTTTGTCCCCTTCCCTCTCTCCCCACTCTATTTGTCTCCAGTGTCTATTTTTCCCATCTTTAGGTCCATAGGTGCATGATATTTAGTTCCCACTTATAAGTGAGAACACGCAGTATTTGGTTTTCTGTTCCTGCATTACTTCACTTAGGTTTATGGTCTCCAGCTCCATGTATGTTGTTGCAAAGGACATGATTTTATTCTATTATATGGCTGTGTCATATTCCATGGTGTCCTGTTCTATATTTACTTTATTAAATCCACTATTGATAGGAATCTATGTCGAATCTACAGTCTTTGTTATTGTGAATAGTGCTGGAATGAACATATTAGTGCATGTGCCTTTTTGTAGAATAGTTTATTTTCCTTTGGCTATATACCCAGTAATGGGACTGCTGAGTTGAATGGTAGCTCTGTTTTAAGTTCTTTGAGAAATCACCAAATCACTTTCCACAGGTGCTAAACCATTTGCATTTCCATCAACAGTGTGTAAGCATTTCCTTTTCTCTGCAGCCTCATCATGATCTGATATTTTTATCTTTTTAATAATAACAATTCTGAGTGCTTTGAGGTGGTGACTTATTATGGTTTTGATTTGCATTTCTCTGAAGACATGGAGTATTTTGTTCATATACTTGTTGTCTGCCTGTATGTTTTATTTTGAGAAGTCTCTGTTCATGTCCTTTACTCATCTGTTAATGAGGCTGTTTATTTTGTGCTTGTTTATTCGTTTACATTTTTCATACATTTTGGATGTTAGACCTTTGTTGGATTCAAAGTTTGTAAATATTTTCTCCCATTCTGTGCATTGTTTGTTTATTATGTTGATAGTTTCTTTGCGGTACAAAAGCTCTTTAGTTTAATTAGGTCCCTTGTCAATATTTGTTTTGGTTGGAAATACTTTTGAGGACTAAGTCATAAATTATTTTCCAAGGCCGATGTCCAGAATGGTATTTCTTAATTTTCTTCCAGGATGTTAAGAGTTTGAGATCTTACATTTAAATCATTAATCCATCTTGTGTTAATTTCTGTATATGGTAAAAGGTAAGGACCCCGTTTTATTCTTTTGCATAAGGCTAGACAGTTATCACAGCATAATTGATTAAATAGGGAGCCCATTCCCTCTTGCTTATTTTTGATAACTTTGTTGAAAATAAAATGTCTGTAGGAGTGAAAATTTATTTATGAGTTCTCTATTCTGTTCCATTGATCTATGTGACTGTCTTTGTACCACTGCCATACTGTTTTGTTTACTGTAGCTATCATAAAAGGGATTATGTTCTTGATTTGGCTCTCAGCTTGAATGTTATTGCTATATTGAAATTCTACTGATTTTTGTACATTGACTTTCATCCTAAAATTTTACTAAAGTCATGTAGCTGATCAGGGAGCCATTTGGCTGAGTCTTTAGGATTTTCTAGGTGTAGAATCATCTTGTCAGTGTACAAAGATAATTTGGCTTCTTTTTTATTATTGAGATGCCTTTTATTTCTTCCTTTATCCTGATTGCTCTGGCTAGGTTGAATAGGAGTGATAAGAGTAAGCATCCTTATCTTGTTACTGTTCTCAAGAGTAATGCTTCCAGCTTTTGCCATTCAGTATGATGTTGGTTGTGGTTTTGTCATATGTGGCTCTTATTACTTTGAAGTGTGTTCCTTTGATGCCTAATTTGTTGTGAGTTCTCATTATGAAAGGATGTTCCATTTGCTGTTAGGTGTAGTTTAAGTCTTACATTAGATTTCCTATTCATTGCTGGAAGGGGGAGATTGAAGTTTCCTATTTGTATTGTATTGTATTGTATTGCTCCCTTCAGATCTCTTATTATTTACTTTAATTATTTAGATGCTCCAGAGTTGGGTGCATATATATTTACAATTTATATATTGTATTGATAAATTAACCCTTTTATTATTATATAATGACCTTTTCCTCACTTTACAATTTTAGACTTAAAATCTATCTTCTCTGATATAAGTATCATTACACTTGCTTTATTTTTGTATCTATTTGCCTGTAATATATATTTTTTTATCCCTTCACTTTTAGTCAGTGAGTGTCCTTTAAGTTGAAGTGATTCTCGTAAAGGCAATGTGTAGTTTGGTCTTGTTCTTTATTCATTCAGCCATTCTATATGGCTGGGGAATTTTATCTATTTACAGTCAGGCTAATTATTTATAGGTAAGCAATTACTAGTAGCATTTCTTTAGGTGTTTTCTGAATGTTCTCCAGATTCTTTGTTCCTTTTCCTCTTTCTTGCTGTTTTTCTTTGTTTGATGGTTTTCTGTAGTGGTATATGTTAAATTTATTATTTCTTGATGTATCCAATATAGTTTTTTGTTTTATGTTTACCCTGAGGCTGACATAAAACATTTTATACTTATAAAAGGCTATTTCAAGCTGATAACAACTTAACTGTGATTACATACTCAAATTTGACACTTTAACTCCCTGTTCCTAAATATTTTGTTTTTGATGTCACTAACATATTTTTTAATTTGTATTTGTTTACAAAGTAATATAGCTATAATTATTTTTAATACTTTTCACTTTTAACCTTTATACTAGACATATAATTAATTTACACATTGCCATTTCCGTATTAGAGTATTTAGAATTTGCCATGTACTGACTTAATGGTGATCTTTATACTTTTGTAAGTTTTTATGTCATTAATTAGTGTCCTTTTCCTACAGCTTGAGGAAATTCCTTTAGCATTTCTTGTAAGTCAGATGATCTCTTGATTTTTTTTCAGTCCAATTATTGGATTCTTTAGCTCTATGATTTTTTTTGATACATTTTTATTCTTGCATTTCTCCGTTGAAACTTTAAGTGTGTTCCTCCTTTGCTTTCCTGATCTCAGTAAGCATCTTTATTACCATTATTTTGAATTTCGTGATGGGAAATCACATATGCCCATTTCATTATGGTCAGTTTCTGGAGATTCATCTTGTTCTTTATCTGGACATTTTAAAAATCTTTCTTCGGCCGGGCGCGGTGGCTCAAGCCTGTAATCCCAGCACTTTGGGAGGCCGAGACGGGCGGATCACGAGGTCAGGAGATCGAGACCATCCTGGCTAACACGGTGAAACCCCGTCTCTACTAAAAAAAATACAAAAAACTAGCCGGGCGAGGTGGCGGGCGCCTGTAGTCCCAGCTACTCGAGAGGCTGAGGCAGGAGAATGGCGCAAACCCGGAAGGTGGAGTTTGCAGTGAGCTGAGATCCGGCCACTGCACTCCAGCCTGGGCGACAGAGCGAGACTCCGTCTCAAAAAAAAAAAAAAAAAAAAAAAAATTTCTTCATTTTCCATGGCTCTCTGTGTTGATTTCATATTACATAAGGCAACAGGCTTTTTCAGTCTTTTCAGATTGGCCTTGTGTAGGAGATAGACCTTACCATTCTGTCCAGGCATATATTCTAAAATATCTCTTTATCTTTGTGTTTTTCCAAACTGTTGTCTTTGTTTGCACCGGCACCAGGAGATTTGGATGTGGCAATTTCCATCAGTAGTCCAAAACAGGTAAGATAGAAACCAGATCTTCTAGATGTAGTTGAAAAGGTTAGAGTGTTAAATGTGTGTTGCTATTCCTTCTGTCTTCAGGGTGAAACTGAGAGCAGGTGTTTATCTCCCACTTCCTATGCACTAAGCTGGAGAGAGGATCTGTGGGAACTGTCTACACTCTCATTCAGGCTGACATTCTGATCCTGGGAGCATAGCCACTGGAGATGCGTCTGTTTACTATCCACCTCTTTATTTTATATGGTCTAGGAAGATTTAGGAATGTAGTGCTCCATCAAGTCTCTTAGCTGATTGGTTAAGGACGCAATTTCTTGATTGTGGTTGTATAATTTGTGGTGATCAATGCATGGACAAACTCCTTCCAGAAAAAATTTGTAGACCTGAATTTGTTATTGTTTATCTGCCCTCTTTAACTCCCACAAAACGGGTAAGTTAGATGTTAAACTGTCTAGTAAACATTGGAAGGGGATACAGGAAACCCCTTTTTGGTGAGGAACTATTGACTGTTACCCCATCCTTTTCACTGCTCCTGGAGGATGCAGCAGTCTCTGGATAAGCTTGCACACCCATTGAAAACCACCTAATTTTACTATGGTCTAAGTAGAATCACATAAGCCTAGTCTTTTTTCATTTCCAGAACTAGGAGGTTTAGGATGTAGTCTGTTGGGTGTAAACTGTAGAAGTTGGGACACTCAATGTGTGGGGAAATTTTTACTGGGAAGAGCATGTTAGCCAGAACTAGGAGGACGCAGCCTGTTTGAGTGGGAGTTGTAAAAGTTGGGAAACTCATTGTGTGTGCAAACTTTTACCAGGAAAAACTGGTAGCCTTGGGGTTGTCCCCTGGGTGAGCCAAGGGGAAAGCTTAGAAAATACCCAAACTTCTCCTCAGGTTTCTGAAGTTCTATAGTTTTTCAGCCCAATTCACTCCCTGATGTAAGCTACTTAGGAGTTTAACTGTCAGCAGCAGCAATTGACAGAGTACACTGGCAAATCCCTTTCAGTGACAAATGGGGACCTTTGAGTTTTAGTCTTTTTTCTTTCCTGATCTTAAGGACAATGAAGACTCGGAGAGTGTTTACATACCTGTGCATGACTTGGTTTAGTGGTCAAGCGAAACTCGGGTATACCTAATTCCTTCTGCTTCCAGAGTTACGTGAATTGTGCCAACCCAGGAGGGACCTTAAAGTTGGGGTACAAAATGTTCGGTACAAACTCCTCTCTCCTCAAGGAGGAGCTAGGATTTGAAAATTTCTTCCCAGTTGTATGAGGTAGTTCCCAAGGTGAGGTTCAAACCTAAGTGTGCCTAAGCTTTTTCTGCTCTTTTGCTGTGGATATTTTCTCAGTTGCCTGGAGTGTAGAGTCTCGAGTTTGTCTGTGACTCTCTTTCAGATAACATTGATCCTTGTATAGATGTTTATTCAGTGTGTCCATGAGTGAAGGGAGAGTCAGTAGCTTCCTATTCTACCGTATTCCTTATGTCACTCCTAAAACATACAAATAGTTCTTAAAACTCTGTAGTGAAAAATAAACAACTTATTTTTTACATCAGCAAAAATCTGAAGATATCACTCCAAAAATACACAGATGGCAAGTTAGCATATGAAGAGATGTTGAACATAATTTGTCACTTAAAGAAATGAGAAAAAAAAAAACAACATATATTAAGACACAAATGAGATACCACTATACACCTACTAGAATAAATAAAATACAAAAATAAAACTGACAATACCAACTGGCAACCATATAAAGCAACTTATGCATTGTTGGTGGGAATGCAAAATGATACAGCCACCTTGACTGACAATTTGACAGATTTTTACAAAGTAAAAAGTGAAGTTCAGAAACTGTGCCGTTGTATACTTACTCAATCAATTTGAAAACTCATGTCCACAAGTAGCCAACATAAAAATTTACTTAATGTTTTTATTCATAATTTCTATTTGAATTTCACTTTTTGCTGTCTGATAAAGACTCAATGACAAATGGGGCTTATTTCTGAATAGAACTCATATTTAGGTCTCATTTCATAAGATTGACTTTTTACAAATAATAGTCTTACGCTCTTATGTTCAGGCTTTGGAATCTTTCTTTCTTAAGTTATCTTTTCTTAAATTTGTAACACATACAAACTGTTAACAAATTTAATATAGAATACTCACCAGGAAAATAATTGAATTAGTAACCTTATGTTTAGAAAAACAAAAGCCAATAAAGCTTGGGAAATATTTATAAAAATATTTAGTTGCATTAAACATAAAATCACATGTGAATTATAATATCACCACAACATGAAGAATAACCTATTTGAGACAAATTTTATTGATTTAAAAAGAGAATTAACAGAATTATTTTGTGTTTTAAAAGATAATAGTATTATCAGGAAATCTTCATCTATGATGCTTCCAAATACTAAGAAATATTATTCATAGTTTTCCTGTTCCATATATTGCAAAATACCAGATGGAGAAGCCAAAAAACTATATTTTTCAATTTGTCTTGTCATTATTGTCCTGACATGTGAAATAAGTTCCATTACATACAGTTTGTTTGAATATAAGTTACTTGAGGAATTAGGATCAGTGTGAATTATCTGGTATCAAACTGGATTTGTGAAAGTCACCTTATATCTGTTGTTTGCAGTGTTGGTGGCAAGGAATTCTCAATCGCTTTAGAACATCCTGTTTTGAGTTTGGATCAAAGGCAACACGGTTCTTCAATGAGCCATTGCGGCAGTCCCTTTCAGCTTGACAGTTCGGCGTAGTCATTCTGGAAGCTGTTTCTGGCATCAAAACTATTCCTCTAGCCCTACAAAGATTTGATCAAATTTTTTAAATCCCACAAAAAAGTATCTTTCTGCTCAAACTAGCCGAGTTTTTCTGTGTGCAGCCAAGAGCTCCAATCAATATAGTTGCCATAGGCATCTTTTTACAACAAAATACGTATAAGAAATCATAGAACATTTGAAGCTAAGTTAAAACTAAAACTTAAATATTTTCTCAAATATTTTAGTTTATGTTTTTAAGTTTTTTTCTCTCAATTTTTATGTGATAATAAAAACTTTAATTTGTAGCTAGGAAATTGACTGTCTAAAATAAACACTAAAATTTTTAGCCTTAAACAAAAATAATTTATCGTATAATTTGTGCAGACACAATTCCATCTATAATAGCCCATTTTATATTCTCTTTTCTACCTTATTCCCTATAGCTGTAGTTACTCTACAGTTCTTCTACAGCATAGGAAACAACCCTATAATCTAGAGATAGCCTTTCAGTGATAAGCAAGACTTATCATTGGATTTCTGAGGATGTGATGAAACATAGCCACCATACCATCTAACATCCAAATGATAATATTAGGAGGTGGAACACCGGGAGGTGATTAGGTCATGGGCAAGAAGGCTTCATGAATCAGGTTAGTGCCCTTATAAAATGACTAACTTGCCATTTTCACCTCCGGAAAACATGGTAAGAAAGTACCCTTGGTGAATCAGCAATGGGACCTCACCAGACGTTGAATCCCTCTGTGCCATGATCTTGGACTTGTCAGCCACCAAAACTGTGAAAAATACATTTGTTTTATTTTTAACATACTCAGTTTATGTTATCTTGTTAAGAAGCTTGGACAGACTAAAACAGATGCTTAAATTTTACTATTTTATTTGTGGATTTGATATTAACATAAAAGAGTAATTATTTAAAACAGTAAAAATAATATGGATTTTAATTTGAGGGATTTCTAAGAAAATGTCTACAGCATGTCCTAGGTAATGAAATAAAATAAAAATTTTCATATACATTTAATATTTCATGCGTTCATTCAAACTCCATGGAAAAATTCTGAGTGCTTGTCATTAAATCTAATCTAGGAATTCAGAATATGTGCCTGTAAACTGAGACAAAAAAGATTAAGAGACATTCACTAGAGACAAACAAGCACTCATAATTTTATTTTATTTCCTGTTTTCTTTTCTTTTCCTTTTTTTTTTTTCCCCCTTTGGTTTTGTTTAGTGACAGGGTCTTGCCCTGTCACCCTGGTGCTGACTAGAGTACAGTGATCATAGCTCACTGCAACTTCAAACTGCTGGACTCAAGTGATCCTCCCAAGTAGCTGGAACTAGAGGCATGTGCCACCATGCCCTGCTAATGTTTTTATTTTATTTTATTTTTTATAAAGATGAGACCTTGCTATGTTGCCCAGGGCTGGTCTCCATCTCCTGAGCTCAAGCGATCCTGCCACCTTGGCCTCCCAAAGTACTGGGATTATAGGCATAAGCCAGCATGGCTGGCCAGAAATGTTCTTTGGGACAAACTTTTCTCTAATTTGTCTTTTCTAAAATTATCCTCAAAACGTATACATTTACTTGCATTAGATTTATCTTTGCTTGTGGATTATAACATTGCAATCTATTTGGAATGTTATCTATTCTTTCTCTGAGCCAGTTTTTTTGTAGGAAGTTATTTTTAACCTCTTCCCATCACTGGATCAGTTATCATAGGCTGAATACTGCATTGTTCAATTTATGTCACTGACAAATCCAGCATTTATTAGGGAGAATTTAAACACAACTTGTTTATTTATGAAGTCTGTCAAAATGTCCTTAAATAAAAATTTTGAAATTGAGCAGAAGGTGCTACGATGATGTCAATACTCAGTTAAAGAAAATTCACAGGGGGCCGGGCGCGGTGGCTCAAGCCTGTAATCCCAGCACTTTGGGAGGCCGAGACGGGTGGATCACGAGGTCAGGAGATCGAGACCATCCTGGCTAACACGGTGAAACCCCGTCTCTACTAAAAAATACAAAAAACTAGCCGGGTGAGGTGGCGGGCGCCTGTAGTCTCAGCTACTCGGGAGGCTGAGCCAGGAGAATGGCGTGAACCCGGGAGGCAGAGCTTGCAGTGAGCTGAGATCCGGCCACTGCACTCCAGCCTGGGCGACAGAGCGAGACTCTGTCTCAAAAAAAAAAAAAAAGAAAAAAAAAGAAAATTCACAGGAATGTAAGGCCATATATTATAGCCAATCATGAGCAAACCACAGACTTTATTACAACAGAATTGAGCATGTGAAACAGAGCTAATACCCAGTTTATAAAAGTAGAGTTTGAGAAAGTTCGCCAGTAATAAGATTGTATGTGATTGCATATATGTTTTTATATTTCACTAGAGAAGTTTAAAAGAGAATTCACATTTCACCAATTAAACTTCAACATGAAGCACATATGAATTTCATGTTTCCATTTGGTTTCCTCCCAAAGGGGGCCTATAACGTATAGTTTACTTTCTGTTGGAAAAAGGAACTTAAAGTTATGTTGGATTCAGTAACACAATTTCTCTGTCCTTCCTTTCTTCCTGTTTCTTTCACCAACTGTTTGTGAAATTTCCATCTTTCGTTAAATACTATGCTATACAAAAAAAAATCAAGAAGATTCTACGTCATCAAAAACTCTATGTTCAATACAAAGTGAGGAACTTTATAACTGAAGTGACAATAGGATGACTATTCTTTATTAAGTTAGTTCATATATTTTAAAATATATGAAAAATTTCACTTGACTTTCTCAATATAAATCAGATATTTAATAACAGAGGTAGACTATAAATTTTCTACCTTGACTTATTTGTATAATATGAAGACTCTACTGTCCTGTGTTTAAGAAAAATAGTTAACTAAATTGTAACTGTTAAATTGCAAGGTATCTTTAGTTCTCTGTTATTATGAGAAATAATAATACAATTAAATAAAGGAATGTAATTCATAAAAATTTAATTCATTAAAATTAATTTAATTCACAGAAAATTATTTTTCTTTGTTGCTTCAGATTCCCTGCGGAAAATATAATAATTTACCTACACTGGAAATCTCTGTATTATAAGACTTTCTAATGAATGTTTTTCAAAATGAAAATTGACAACAAATGTATTTCACAGATACATCATAGAATGTTAGAATACAAAAACGCAACTGCAGATCACATACTGTACATGTTATTTTGTAATAATAATAATAAAACTGAGTCTCAAGGACTATGAGAAAGCAGTTCCAGGAAGAATACAGATTAGTGGTTTAGGCTGACCTAGAAACTAAATAAGGTTCTGTTGTTTCATGCCTATCCCAAGCAGGATTAATGGGACAAAAGAAAGATATAAATACAATAACCCCAATAAAAAGTTGTTTTGTGTATATACCCTTTTCGTCTTAAAATAATTGGTGAAATTAATTCTGGCTGTGTTCTGTAACAGCAACTCTTGTGGATTGCTGGAGCATCTGTTGGTTTGGTTCAGTTTTGTTTGTGTGTTTGTGTGTCTGTTTTTGATTATGAATATCACCTTTAGCAAATAGTGGAGTAACTGCTGTAAATGGTTTCATCCTTCTTTTAATTTTCTTCTCCAGGTAGAATTACTATACTCTTTTCTAGATTCTATCCTGATCTTTAATTATTGCTCTATAATTGTCCCTACAGGAAAACATCTGCTGTTGCCCATTTTTCTCTCTCTATTGCTTCAGATCCCCTGTGGGCTATATTATATCATGTTGACATTGCATTTTCTAGTTGCCGTTGATGATTTTCTACCCCAAGGGCCCTACAAAGATCAGGATTTTTAGGTACTTCATTTTCTATGGCAAATCAGACCTTTTTCCTTCTATGTTACTGTCAGGTTATTGAATTTAGGAAATAATTTTGGCAAATAAGAGCAGTAAAATTGTTTTACATTGACAGTTTTGTTCTATTTATAACTTTAAAAATGTAAAGTCCAATACAGCCTTGTTATATTTAGGAGTAAATATAACAACAGATTATAAATTTTTATAATTAATTTTATTCATGGTGTATTTTTATTAATGTAATCATTTTGTATTGTGAAATCATATTATACTAAGTTATGTTTTATATTTATATAATATATTTATTTTATAATAGTGTGACATTTAAATTATATTATGAAATATGATGTTATAATTATAACATAATATACATATGTATATATATTATGTCATGTTAATTATCACTATTCTTTTATGAAGAATGATTTTGGATAAATATAATGGATATTTATATTTATTTTATATCTGTATTTTTAGAGAAGCCATTGATATTTTATATCTAAAGGAGAAGTATAATTGGTTATTAATGTTTAGATGCTAACGATTAAACAATATTTATATTATACTTATTTATATTAATGATCTATACAACATTTAGCCTAATCTTGTGTCAGGCAGCTCTCTTTACTCAGTCCTACTAAAAGCCTCCTTCATTCACACTACATTTCCCAACCTTACTTAAATATCATATATTGTATTCTATTGTATTTTAAGAAAGATTACAATACTTAATGTAAGATCAAAATTAGAATCAAACACAGTCTTACCAACATTAAATTCTATATTTTTAAATGTTATTTATAGAAAAGTTTTAGGATTATTAATGTGAATGAAATGACACTAAGAGTCTTGATAACTCATATGTTAAACCTTCTACAGATTATAACATTGTTTTGTAGTTAAATTTTAAGGAAATGTTACCAAATGTGAACAATATAAATTAAAAATTATGTATGTTTGTATAATATTATATATGTATCTCCTTTTCTGGTAAAGCATACTTCTGTATAATTTCTGATTGTTGTTGTCTTTTTATCAATAGTATCAGATAATATTTTATCAAATTTACAAGGGTGTTTTTTGGATTTTCATGTGTTCTATATGTTTTAAAACTAAAATACTTTTTAATATGTAAAGAAGATAATAAAAGTACTATCTCTCAGAATATTTCTCTTTCTGTTTTATCATAAATATGTTACAGATATAGTTTGGATATTTGTCTTCTCCAAATCTCATGTTGAAATGTCATTCCCAGTGTTGGAAGTGGAGGTCAGTGGAAGGTTTTTGGGTAATGGGGGAAGATCCTTCGTGAATGACTTGGTGTCCTGCTGATGGCAAAGAGTGAGTTCTTCCTCTGTGAAGTCATGAAAGAGCTATTTAAAAGAGCTTGGCCCTTCTCCCATCAAACTGGCCCTCCTCGCCTTTCTCCATGACTGGAAGATTCCTGAGACCTTCATCAGAATCAGATCCTGGTGCCATGCTTCATGTAGAGCCTCCAGAACTGTGAGCCAAAGAAACTTCTTTGTTATACATTATCTAGTCTCAGGTATTATTTTATAGCAATGCAATCAGACTAATATAGTTATAAATTAAAAGACTTTATTTAGATTAGAATGGATTGAAAGTTAGACAGTAAGTTGGGGAAAATATGGAAAAGAGAAATAAACACATTTTTTTAAGAGATGTTCAGCATTTTCCATAAACTATATACACTTATTTATTTGCAACGTAGTCTCAGAAGGTGCAAATCTGAATCCCTATAAGAAACTTACAACTTGCATTAAATCATGGAAGACTTGTTCAACTGAATCAATCTCCTAAGGAAACTACATCTGGGTAATATTTACACTGCTAATACCCTTCTACAATAGTCTCGTAACCAGAAAGATTTTTTTCTTCATAATCATTGAGGATTCTGTGTATTAACATCATCAGTGTATATATTCTTTAGTTACAATGATCTTTTAAGATGCCACTTTCTTCTATGATTATGCAAAATAGTGATCATTGTATCTTAGCTATTAATATCAAGCTGAAATGATTCAGTGGCTGAACTGCATATTTGGTATTTTTTTTACATTGAAAAATGTATAAAATACTTAATCCCTTTTACTAATTCAGTTTCATTTTTTTTTTGTTTATAATAAGAAGTATTCTCCTTGTATTAGTCCATTTTCACACTGCTGATAAAGGCATACCCAAACCTGAACAATTTACAAAAGAAAGAAATTTAATGGACTTACAGCTGCCCATGATTGGGGAGGACTCACAACCATGGCAGAAGACAAGGAGGAGCAAGCCATGTCTTACAAGCAAAGAGAGAGAGTTTATAATGAAACTCCCTCTTATAAGAGCAACAAATCTCATCAGACTTATTCACTATCATGAGAACAGCATGGGAATGACCTGGCCCCATGATTCAATTACCTCGCCCCAGGGCCCTCCTTATAACACATGGGGATGTAAGATGAGATTTGGGTGGAGACACAACCAAACCATATCATTCCACTCCTGGGCCCTCCCAAATCTCATGTCCTCACATTTCAAAACCAATCATGCATGCCCAACAGTAGCCCGAAGTCTTAACTCATTTCAGCATTAACTCAAAAGTCCACAGTCCCAAGTTGCATCCAAGATAGGGCAAGTCCCTTCTGTCTATGAGCCTGTAAAATCAAAAGCAAGTTAGTTACTTCCTAGACACGATGGAGATATAAGCATTGAGTAAATACAGCCATTCCAAATAAAAGAAATTGGCCGAAACATATGGGCTACAGGGCCTATGCAAGTCAAAACTCCAGTGGGGAAGTCAAACCTTAAAGCTCCAAAATGATCTCCTTTGACTCCATGCCTTACATCCAGGTCCTGCTGATGCAAAGGTGAGTTCCCATGGTCTTGGGCAGCTCTGCCCCCATAGCTTTACAGGATACAGCCTCCCTCCTGGCTGCTTTCACAGGCTGGCATTGAGTGTCTGTGACTTTTCTAGGCACACAATGCAAGTCATAGGTGGATATACCATTCTGGAGTCTGGAGGACCCTTTTCACAGCTCCACTAATTGGTACTCCAGGATGGACTCTGTGTGGGGACTCTAGCCCCATATTTCTTTTCTGCACTACCCTGGCAGAGGTTCTCCATGAGGGACATGCTCCTGCAGCAAACTTCTGCTTAGGATTGCAGGCATTTCCACAAATCCTCTGAAATCTTGGTGGAGGTTCCCAAACCTGAATTCGTGACCTCTGTGCACTTGCAGACTCAATACAGTGTGGAAGCTGCCAAGTCTTGGGGCTTGCATCCTCTGAAGCCATGGCCCAAGCTCTACATTGGGCCCCTTCAGCTATGGCTAGAGCAACTGTGATGCTAGGTTAAGACTTAGCAAGACCCTAGGTTACACTTGACAGGGACCCCGGGCCTGGCTTATGAAGCCATTTTTTTCTCCTAGGCCTCTTGGCCTGTGATGGGAGGGACTGCCATGAAGACCTCTGACATACCCTGAAGACATTTTCCCCATTGTTTTGGGGATTAACATTTGGCTCTTGTTACTTATGCAAATTCCTGAAGCTGCCTTGAATTTATCCTCAGAAAATGGGATTTGGTTTTTCTATCACATTGTCAAGCTGCAAATTTTCCCAACTTTTATGCTCTGCTTTTCTTGTAAGACTGAATGCCTTTAACAGCACCCAAGTCACATCTTGAATGCTTTTCTGCTTAGACATGTCTTCTGCCAGATACCCTAAATCATCTCTCTCAAGTTCAAAGTTTCACAAATCTCTAGGGCAGGGCCAAAATGCCACCAGTATCTTTGCTAAAACATAACAAGAGTCACCTTTGCTCTACTTCCCAACAAGTTCCTCATCTCCATCTGAGAGCACCTCAGCCTGGACTTTATTGTCCATATCGCTATCAGCATTTTGGACAAAGCCATTAAATCAGTCTCTAGGATGTTCCAAATTTTCCTGCTGTCTTCCTCTGAGCTCTCCAAACTGTTCCAACCTCTTCCTGTTACTCAGTTCCAATGTCACTTCCAAATTTTTGGGTATCTTTAGAGCAGTCCTCCACTCTGGGTACCAATTTACTGTATTTGTCCATTTTCATGATTTTGATAAAGACATACCCCAAGACTGGGCAATTTACAAAAGAAAGAGGTTTAATTAATGTACAGTTTCACGTATTTGGGGAGGCCTCACAATCACAGTGGAAGACAAAGAAGAGCAAATCATGGCTTACATGGATGGCAGTAGGCAAAGATAGAGAGCTTGTGCAGGGAAACTCCCCCTTATAAAACCATCAGATCTCATAAACCTTATTCACTCTCAAGAGAATGGCAGAAGAAAGACCTGCCCCCATTATTCAACCTCTCACCAGGTCCCTCCCACAACACATGAGGATTCAAACTGGGATTTGAGTGAGCTCATAGCCAAACCATATCACTGCCCCGAGATTTAGTTCTGAAAAATATATGGGTATTAGGGTCAACCTCCCTTATTTAATTGCCTACCTGTTCTGATCAGTAGTTACACACTCAGAGCCTATCTATTTATAAAACAGCAATCATTAAAATACATTTATTTCAAATTTCAGATTTTATTCTATAGAAATGTATATACATGTGTGAATATTGATATGTTGATTTTATGAACTTATTAATTTGATCAATTTTCCTTCTTTTAGTGTATCAGAATCTCAAGCCAATATATAGTTTCAACATATTGATCACAGGTTGAGGTTATGTTATTACCATGAGCCAGAACTATCAGAAAAATGGCTAACAAGTTTAGGCTTTCAGTGCAATGCAATATCCTAGATTAGATATAATTCCTGTTAACTTTTCCTTTATGATGAGTCCTTTTATATACTTATATCTTTTATAGTTTCTCTGCCAAAGTCCTCTGCTCTAATACATTTTTCTACTCTAAAAAGCCTGAGTACATAATAAATATTGCTAAAATATAAATTATTATGTCAATATATGAGGTAATATTTAAATGTAAATTTCTATTAACAAAAAATGAATTTTATATAAGTATATATTTTTAAAGTATCTTTGATAGCTTCAAGTGTGAAATCACATATAGTTCTTATGAAATAGCCTTTAATATATGTTATAGATAATGTTATTAACTATTTCTGATATGAAAACCAAATCAAAACAGTTTACTGGACATTCTTTCTATCATATCATAAGCCTTCCTATATTGTAAGTTACTTTTCATTCAAAACATATATATAATCTCATAAAAATATCTATAAAATAAAATTATGTGTATATTTTATACAATTTAATATATTTATTAATATTTCATTATATAATATTTACCTACAAGTTAGAGATATGTATGATCCTAGGGAAATTATCGAGTAGAGAAAAATTTAGCATAAAATGAATAAATATTGACAGATGACTAGAACTAGGCTCCAGTTCATATTTATTAATGAGCTATATCTTGCATAGAAAAGTACATTCTATACTTTGTTTCATCAACTGTTGTTTTGTAGGCCTATTAAAGTTTTGACAAACGTATTTGTAAGGGCCTTCAAGATTAAGTCTACAGAGTAAATAATTCAAAAGGAAACAGAACAATGGAATGGAAAGAAATCGTCTTAAAAAGTTGCCGAAAGATAAAGTCCTGGTTTACATATCTCTAATTACAGAGATTGTTCCAAATTGTCATATATATTTAACCTAAGTCTTTATCTTATAAAATAAAGTTTATAGAAATAATGAATTTGTCCATTGAGACTGAATTTAAAAAACTAAGGAAAATGCATATACTATTATGTTGCAGAGTGACAGTATGTATAATTTCACAAATAATTTTCCATTGCATTTCAATTCACCTTGGAGTAAAACATAATACCATTTGTGTATCAGATTTACACAGTAGAGATATGCAATGTTCTAGATGGAATGCACTGGTGGCATATGGCCTGTCAGCCATTGAAATTTGACTAGTGTGACTGTAAACCTGACTTTAAAAAAATTACTCAATTTTAATTAATTTAAACTTAAATTTAAAACATAATATTGGAAACATTTATGTTGTTTGCAAAATCTTTGGTATTTAAGGGTACTTCTTAAAATGTGAATTTTGTGAAATTCACATAAAGATATATTACTTCTAATAAAAATTTAGTACTGAATTTAAATATGTTCTAAATGTAAACTACCAAATTTAAAGATAGCACAAAAATAAAGTAAAATATTATTTATACTTTCTATATTGATTAAATGCTAAAATAAAAATATTTTAGATATAATGTACTAAAATCTATTTCTGAAATTAATTTTACCTTTTTTTTTTACCTAATACATGTGGCTACTAGAAAAGTTAAAGATATATATGTAGTTCATGTATGTTTCCATTAGGCAGTTTAATTGCTCAAGTTATGTTTGTAGGCAAGCTTTTTACATGTTTAATTCCCACTGTATTGCTGGACTTGATAAAACATTATTGATTGATGCAATGTTTTTCACAAAATAGAATCCCTTATAAAGAATTATTAAGCAGAAACCTCTACTTTATTGCAGAATATGCAAAACATGGCTATTGCCAATAATACATTTACCAATAGATATGTTTTTAAAGGATAATATTTATCATTCATTTTGCAGATATCACTAATGGCAAATAATTGTATTATTTATTACTATTTAAAGGTCCCCACTAAAATTTAGGTAATTGCAACTTGTTACAACTATCCACAGAAATAGTTTTTTTTTTTTCAAACTACACATATAAGCATGATAAGTACAAACACAAAACAAAATTACATTTGTTTGCCTTTGGTAGGGTTCACTATAAAACTTGCAACTTGACCTATATTTCCTCCTGTTCAATACGCTTTCATAGTTCTTGAATTTTCACACAGGAATGCTTTTAGAATTCTTTAATTTGTAAGTCATCAATTTTTATCATGGCCAATATTGTAATTGACATAAAATCTCTCTGAGTCAACTTATTTTATTATTTAATAGATGTTATTTAACATATATTTCAAGTTTACAACATGATGTTATCAGATTCAGTTAGGCAGTAAAATGGTTATCATTGTGAAGCAGATTAACGCATCTATCATCTCAAATAGTTAATTTTTTGGTGACAACAGTAGCTAAAATCTACTTAACAAAAAATCCATAATATAATTGCTAAGAAAAATCCCTAATATAATACAATTTTATTAATTTCCTCATTTTGTTCATTAGGCCCTTAGACTTGTTAATCCTACGTATCTACTATTTTGTATCATTTGATACATATTTCCCCATTTCTTCTCTACCCCTCCTCCCACCATCCCTATTGGTAACCTCTGTTTCGTACTCTGTTTATTTGTATTTGAGCTCTTTTATTTTGAAGTTTCACACAGAAGTGAGATCATATAATTTCTCTGTGTGTGTTTCTGGCTTACTTCGTTTAGCATGATGTCCTATGGGTCCATCTGTGTTGCAAAAAGTGGTATAATCTTTCTTTTTTTAAGGCTAAATAATAGTCCAAGACAATCCTAAGTCAAAAGAACAAAGCTGGAGGCATCACGCTACCTGACTTCAAACTATACTACAAGGCTACAGTAACCAAAACAGCATGG
>NW_012101798.1:3672926-3684845 GCF_000951045.1 Mandrillus leucophaeus
GCGATCTCGGCTCACTGCAAGCTCCGCCTTCCGGGTTTACGCCATTCTGTCTCAGCCTCCGGAGTAGCTGGGACTACAGGCGCCCGCCACCACGCGCGGCTAACTTTTTGTATTTTTAATAGCGATGGGGTTTCACCGTGGTCTCGAGCTCCTGACCTCGTGATCCGCCCGCCTCGGCCTCTCAAAGTGCTGGGATTACAGGCGTGAGCCACGGCGCCCAGCCACCATGCTGTTTTCTATAATGACAGTAACACTCCACATTTCCACTAACAGTGTACCAGGGTTCCCTTTCCTCTGCATCCTTGCCAACATTTGTTTCCTCTTGTATTTTTTATAATAGTTATTCTTACGAGTGTGAGGTGATATCTCATAGAGGTTTTAACTTGCATTTTCTTATAATTAGTAATAATGAGCACTTTCCACATACCTGTTGGCCATTTTTATGTCTACTTTGGAGATATGTCTGTTCAGGTCCTTTGCCATTTTATTTAATGAGTTTGTTTGTTTTTCTGCTTTTGGTTGTAAAATTTCCTTGTAAGTATTTGATATTAACCCCCTATCAGATAGATAGTGTGCAGTTATTTTTTCCATTTCATAGGTTGCTCTTTCATGTTACTTGTTTCCTGTATTATGCTGATGCTTTTCAGTTTAATGCAGTACCATTTATTTATTTTTACTTTTATGGCCTGAGCTTTTGGCTTATTATCCAAAAACTGGTTGCCAAGGCCAATATCAAGGTTGTTGTTTTTTTTTTTTTTTTTTTTTTTTTTTTCCTGTATTCTCTCCTCAGAGTTTTACGGTTTCAGATCTTATATTTAGGTTTTCTATCCTTTTTGAGTGAATTTTTGGGCATGGTATAATATAATGACCTAATTTTATTCTTTTGCATGTAGAAATTCAGTTCTTCCAGTACTATTTATTAAAGATACTGTCCTTTCTCTAATGTGTCCTTTCGGTACCCTTGTCAAAAATGAATTGACTGTGTATGTTTACATTTATTTCTGGGCTCTCTGTTCTGTACTACGGGTCTATGGAGCATGATTCCTCCATCATACTTCCTGATTTTCTTCCTCAGTGTTGCTTTGGTTATCCAGCTTATGTTTGTGGTTCCACAGAAATTTGAGGATTATTATTTTCTGTGTCTGTGAAAAATGCCAGTGATGAATTTTGAAAAACAAGATCATAAAAGAGTATAATGAATCAACTATCATGTCACTAGTATAATTATTGAAAGTAACATACATATATATGATATATATATATCATATATATTTATACACACACACATTTAGCCTTGTTCTGATTTCTAGACAATAAGTTATATATGTGGCAAAAAAGTGAGAAATAACAGTGAACATGTAAAAACTTTACTTACAAACACCTTTCTTTCAGTGAGGTTCTAGAATTTGATAGTAAGTTGTAAATGTGTGAGAATTCTGTTCAAGTGTGGCTTCCTTGTGTGAGAGCAAGATATGCTTATTAATGTACAATAATTATATTAGGAGAACAGTATGACCAACTTGAAAAAAATAACCTTCAAAGTTGAGATACATGAACCTATCACTCATTTTTATTACTGAATTTTAGCCATGACCTCCACATCTCTTTCAGTTTTTCTCATTAAAAATGAATATTCAAAGTACAATGCAGCATGAATACAAAGGCATTTTATGATTGATGTTAAGCACATTAATGTAATTAAATTAAAACTTGCAAACTCCTGATTGTATTAAAATGTATAAAGTATCATTTTATAGTTCCTTCTACTAGGGTACGTACAACATCTATATCAAATTTGTATTGCTAATTTAAGGCTAATTAAATCTCAAAATCTTCAGTGAATCTTGGCAAGACACATGGATTAATTGACTGAACATTCGAAATAAATATTAATCTTTTTTACTTTTGTGACTTTATTTAGAAAGCAACAGGAAAAGACAATGGCATTCAATTACCATAATTAAATTTGTATTAATGTATTACCCCTCATTAACTCTGTACTGATGTGAATATGAATTAGAAACATCTAAAATTTAAAAGAAACGTGTTCTCTTCAACAGAGTGAAGTTTCTAAATATAACAAACAAAAGGATATACCATGAATAAATCTCCTTTGATATTTTAATAACACAAGATTTCTGGCAAATCTTTTATTTGCAAAGTTCTCTATTAGGTGTTGAAGCTTGGAGTTAGGTATACTAAACTGAGATAGCAAATGAAAAGAAGTTCTTATCCCCCAACTCTTTTATTTCTCAGAGATTATATCATTATTTCACAGGAAGGGGAGGATAAGACATTGCAGGAATAGAATAGGGATATTGGGAATACGATATTTACCAAAACACAAAAAGGATCTTGCCTTCATGAAACATCAAGATTAATGATTGAGATCTCCACTTCATTTACTATATCTGATAAATATATACTATGAACTATAGTAAGTGAAATAAATGAGAATACATGACATGGAAACTCCTAGTACCAATATGAGAAGACAGTTGTTAGACACATCTTACATTGTGAAAAAATATTGTAATATTTATAGATATTATCATACAATATTATAAAATGCATTTTTTACCAATTATTAAAGAGTAATGGCAGGTAGTTTTAGAGGATCAGCTTTATATTGACATACATAATTTTATATGAGAAAAAGCAACTATTCCTAATGTAAGTCTTTAATTATACTTCTATCATCTCTTTTTAAAAAAATTATTAAGGCATTTTACACTGTGTAAATGAAAATATGGAAGCAAACACTTTTTCTTTATTTAGATTTGAATTCCAAAAGCAAAGCACAGTATCTCCTTAAGATAATAAAGAAATCAAAGTATAAAAACACTTTCTACCAAGTATTCAGCATTGCTTTCAACTACCAATGTTTAACAACAGTTAAGAGGAGTCAAGATGTAGAATTAATTGTAGAACACAGAACTTGAGTTTTACAGGCAACTGAAACCCTGGCATTCTCTTCTGTAGCTTATAACATGATGGGAAAATATCAGCTATGATGAATGATGAGAAGCAATGAAAACTGGTTGCTTTTATGCAGATCTGTATACAACCGCATAGTGTAGTTTGAGGAGAGAAAAGAAATGAAGAAAACATTTTTAAATGAAACACATAATTTGATATTTATTTATTTGAAATTATAGAATTTTATATTTAATTTTCCTTTTATATTTTATAATACAATGATGTAACACGCATTATTAATACTGGTTATTTTATATTTTATATTTACTTTGTTATAATCATAGCTGTTAGCAGTCATTTTTGTATTTGTGTTCACTGCCATATTCTTAGCAAATGGAAGAGCAATCAGCTTATAACAGGTACTAATAAACATTTTTTGAATGACTATAGTACAAAATATAACAGAATGCTAATCATCTCACTTGAAACCCTGACTCCTTCAATTTCCGCCTCCCTAAGCCAATAATTTAAAAATCTCAGTATATCCTTACACATCTTGATATATACGCACAGAGATTACATGGAAAGTTTATTTATTTTTACTGAAACCTAATAATAAATGTTATCTCTAAGTTTATTTATTTTTACTGAAACCTAATAATAAATGTTATCTCTAAGTTGCTTTTTCACAATTACCACTGCACTCAACCAATTTTTAATGCTGTCAGTTCTATTTTATCATTTTGTACATTTTATAAGCATAATGTTTTCCCATACCTTTGGATATTTTATTTATTTATTTATTTGTAAATTTGTAAAAGCTAATTAGTATGTGCATTGCAAACATTTTTGTCTGACTATATCATTGATACTTTGGTTTTATAAGTCAATTTCCAGCCATACCAAAGATTATCCCATAATAAAGTTCAACTATCTCTCAAGTTAGATTTTCATTCCTGGGTATTATTAGATATGCTAAATATATGACCCAGGAATGAAGACCATACATCTATTATATTTTTAAATCATCTTTTTATGTTTAAATCAGAAATTATTTGCAATGCATGATTTTTAAATTGGGTAAAATCAGAAACAATCTTTACTTTTTTCCTAAAGGACAGCTAAATTTGTCATCAATATATACTAATGTATGTTCCTCATTAAACAGAAGCACTATTGATGTCATATGTTAACTACCAATACTTATTTGAATCTATTTATGAAATAGCTAAGTAGTCTCTCTAGTGGTATACAAATAACGTTTTAATAAAATTTCAGAGATTATCTCTCTATTCTTTGAAACTGTTCACCATTGCCTCCACTATTCTAAAGCCTTTGTTATTCCAATACATTTTTAAATAATTGTATAAAAAATAAAGTCTTACAACTTTGATTGCAATTATTTATGTTTAAATATCAATATGCAGAGATTTCACAGTTTAAGATAGTAAATATTTTTAGTAAATAATATTTCTTTTTAAAAATATATTTCCATTTTAAAATATTCCCCAATGTTATATTATAGTTGTTTACATGTTATACCTAGACTTTTCATAATTTTGTCATTATATTGAAAGAGCTATTTTCCCTGTTGATTTTTATGCATCTGTTGCTATGGAGAAACAGTAGTCAAAGAATTATACAATATCTCAATATATAATTTACATGTTTATAAATGTATTTCAAATGCTAATTCCTATTTTTTGTTATTTTTAGAATATTAGAGTTTTCTAGCAGATGTAAGGCCATATCATGAACAAAATAACATCTTAATTCTTCATATGTGGATTATTTTCTTGCACAAAATTTTACGTTCAATCAAACTGAGTAATGTTTTAGTAGCAAGAATTACTCTTTATTACCTAAGCTCAGTTAAAATTTGTGAGTTTTATATCTGAATTTTTTTATTTTTAAAATAATGTCTATAAACTGTTTTTTATCTTATCTTTTTGAATAGGAAATATTTCTAAAGATTATCAGATGCCCTTTTAGCATTCATAAATATAATTGCTTTACTTTCTTTAATTTTTATGAGATAAACGAATGTTAATAAATTTTCTACTACCACACGTATCTTCAATTCCTGGCATCAATCCAAAGTTATCAAAGTTTGATGTTATTTGTTATATTGCTTAATTTTTACATTTTATTTAGTATAGTCTTCACACTTTCTAAACAGTTTGTCCCATTTATTTTCATATTTTACTATCAGTATTGTGTTGTGACATTAATTTTATGTTATTTTTCTAAGACGGTTTGTGAATATTTCATCTTATTTTTTAGTTTAGAATAATTTCTAAAACATTGGTATTATAACATTTTTAATAAGTTGTTCAGGAAGTCAACTATGAAAATGTCATTTTAATGTCACATATTGAATCATATTTCTAATACCATATGGCACAACTACTCTATTAAATAGAATTAATTTGGATAAGCTATATAATACTATAAAATTTAAAGTTCTTCTAGATTTTAGTGTAGAACTGTGTAAAGCTCAAAGAAACAGAAAATATTTTCTTTAAGATCTTGTCTTTAAGAATTATAAAATGTATTGTATCACAAATAAAGAAATATAATTTTAATTCTAGTTTAAATAGCATTATAAAACAGTATAGCCTCATAATCCGTCTATGAATTAATATTCCCTGTAAGTGTGTTAAATATTTTTCAGAAGATTGAATTCACCTCTAACGTATTTGAACAGAATCTATTGGGAGGACTCAACGAATCTATATTATAAATATATTCCATAGATGATGCAGACTCCCACTTATCCATAGGAACTATTGTTCTGTAGGACATTTAACAGAATTTTATCTATTGTCAGTTATTTGCACATTAATCAACATAAAAAAATGAGTTTTTATGATACTAATTGAGAATACATTTTGCAAGAGAAACAGAAATACAAAGTGAATTACCAATAAATATTCATTTGCTTTAAGCATAAATGTGAATGAGATTGATCTAATGCAATCATGTTGTCACAGTAAATAATAACCTAATTGTTCACAAGTGTAGTGGTCTTCAGAATATTGTTATATTCAAGAACAAGTTTCAACTTTGCCATTACATTGCATGGAGACAGGCATAACTTCAATGGGTGTGCTTGTGATTTTTGTTTGTTTATTTTCTTCATTTTTTACAACTTAAATAGTAATACCCAAAGGTCAACATATTTTTTACGGATTGATGACTGTATGACTAGAGGTGATAGTTTGCAATATAGCCAAAGGTTGTTAACATTAATCCTTGGGAATGCCCTTTCCGAAGGTTAGCATTGCTTTTGTTACTATACCTCCTTGCAAAAGTCTGTCAGAGCAGAGGCAATGGGGCGCATCCAAATTCGTGTAGTGTAATGCAGTCCATCTAAAAAAGGAAGCCAAGTGTGGCATGACCGATAATTGAATATGTTTCTCTAAAAAAATATCATGGCTACAGAAACCAATTTGGTAACAGTGCTACCATTCCCTTCAAATCAATATGAGTTAATATCGTTATGCTTTCTCCAGACAGTTCAGGAATTGTTGTGTATGCCTTACTTAGAATGGACTTCAACAAGAGATATTTTTATTCATACATCACACAATGGAACTTTTTCCCAATATAGAATTATTAACCAGTATTATATTATTATCTGTAAAATAATAATACTATCATTTATTTTTATAAAAAATTTCAACAAATATTAATTTAGTAACAAATTTAGTTTAACATTGAGCTGAAGGTAAGAAATGCACAAAATTTTTTGGAATCATTTATAAATCAATAACTTTAGACCCATTTCCAAACAGAGCTGTTTCAATAAAGTCAATATTTTTGATTAACTCTATTTCTCAATCTTGGTATATGATTCTAGGAAATACTTAAAAGTACTTAAAAATTATACTAGTTAATTCCAGTTGTATAAAATATATTATTGAGGAAATCATTACTTTAGGGCAGAAACTGCTTTTATACACATCTCAGGCATTTTTATGCCATAATTGGAAGTGTGCTGGAGTGGATTTCTCCACACTTCTTCTGTGAGACAGATTTGAATCAATAGGAAGGTATGTTTTCTTTCTTGAAAGCATAGTCATTATATTAGTAGCACTTCTTTGTGTAGCAGGCACAATGAAGAACCTGTGCTGCCACAATGCACATTTGAGGCCAGTGGGCATGCTGGAGATGTATAATGCTTAAGATAAATCTATCACCTTTATGACTTTCTGTGATGTATACTATATCAGTGAATGAGCTAAAATAATGTTTTACTAAGGTTTTTGTATTACTCATGGTTCTCGAGAGAAGCAGAATCAATAGTTACAGATATATACAGGTATATGAGAGGGGATTTATTAGGGAAAATTGACTCACACAATTATCGACTCAAGAAGTCCCACAATAGACCATCTGCAAGCTGGAGAAGTAAGGAAGTCAGTAACATTTTTCCAGTCACGTCTGAAAGCCCAAGAACCAGAGAATCCCATGGTATGATTTTCAGTCTGAGGCCAAAGGCCTGACAATCTGGAAGCTGCTGGCGTAACTCTGGAGTCTAAAGGGCAGAGAACTTGGAGCTCTGATGAGCTAGGGCAGGAGCAGATGGGTGTCCTAGCCTCGGAAGAGAAAGAAAAATTGCTTTTCCTTTGCTTTTTTATTCTATCTGGGTCCTCAGTGGCGAGACAGTGATTGACAAGATTGAGTGAGGGTAGATCTTCCTTAATCTGGGCTTATTCGAATGCCAGTCTTCTCTGGAAACTCCCTCGCAGGCACACCCAGAAATTACACTTTACCAGCGTCTGGGTATCCCTTACTCCAGTCAATATCACACCTGAAACGAACCGTCATATTTTCTTTTCCCTTTACAATACCACTCACACAGTCATCTATAACTGAAGGTGCATTATGAGTATTTTTTAAGGTTATAAAAAGACAAGTGAAATTGATTTTAATGATATATATAATATAACCCAAAATATCAAAATATTACCATTTTAACACGTAATCAGTGCAGACATCATTAATGTGACGTTTTATATTCTTTGTTTTCTTTTTGTTGTTGTTGTTACTACTATTTTCTTTTTCTTTTTAATTATACTTTAAGCTCAGGAAAACATGTGCAGAATGTGCAGGTTTGTTACATAGGTATCTACGTGCCATGGTGGTTTGCTGCACCCATCAACCCATCATCTACACTAGGTATTTCTCCTAATGCTGTCCCTCCCCTAGCCCCCCAACCCCCAACAGGCCCCAGTGTGTGATGCTCCTCTGCCTGTGCCCATGTCTTCTCATTGTTCAACTCCCACTTATGAGTGAGAACATCCTGTTTGGTTTTCTGTTCTTGTGTTTGTTTGCTTACAATGATGATTTCCAGTTTCATCCATGTCTCTGCAAAGACATGAACTCATCCTTTTTAATGGCTGCATAATATTCACATGTGCCACATTTTCTTTACCCAGTCTATCATTGATGGGTATTTGAGTGGTTTCCAAGCCTTGCTATTGTGAACAGTGTTGAAATAAACATATGTGTGCATGTGTCTTTATAGTAGAATGATTTATATTTCTTTGGGTATATACCCAGTAATGGGATTGCTGGGTAAAACTGTATTTCTAGTTCTAGATCCTTGAGGAATTGCCACACTGTCTTCCACAGTGGTTGAACTAATTTACACTCCCACCAACAGCGTAAAAGTGTTCATATTTTTCCACATCCTCTTCAGTATCTATTGTTTCCTGACTTTTTAAGGATCACTATTCTAACTGACTTGAGATGGTGTCTCATTGTGGTTTTGATTTGCATTTCTCCAGTGACCAGTGATGATGAACTTTTTTCATACGTTTGTTAGTCGCATAAATGTCTTCTTTTGAGAAGTGTCTGTTCATATCTTTTGCACATGTTTTGATGGGGTTGTTCAGTTTTTTCTTGTAAATTTTTTAAGTTCTTTGTGGATTCTGTTTATTAGCCTTTTGTTAGATGGATAGATTGCAAAAATGTTCTCCCATTCTGTAGGTTTCTTGTTTATTCTGATGATAGTTTCTTTCGCTGTGCAGAAGCTCTTTAGTTTAATTAGATTCCATTTATCAATTTTGGCTTTTGTTGCCATTGCTTTTGATGCTTTTGTCATGAATTCATTTCCCATGCTTATGTTATGAATGGTATTGCCTAGGATTTCTTCTAGGGTTTTTATGGTTTTAGGTCTTAAGTTTAAGTCTTTAATCCAACGCCCCTTCATGCTAAAAACTCTCAATAAACTACATATTGATGGAATGTATCTCAAAATAAGAGCTATTTATGACAAACTCATGCCAATATTATCCTGAATGCGCAAAAGCTGAAAGCATTTCCTTTAAAAACTGGCACAAGGATGCCCTCT
Source organism: Mandrillus leucophaeus (assembly GCF_000951045.1). Lineage (NCBI taxonomy): Eukaryota > Metazoa > Chordata > Mammalia > Primates > Cercopithecidae > Mandrillus > Mandrillus leucophaeus. Next base: position 3,682,207 of record NW_012101798.1, read on the forward strand.
CACCACTCCTATTCAACATATTATTGGAAGTTCTGGCTGGGGCAATCAGGCATGAGAAAGAAATAAAGGGTATTAAAATAGGAAGAGAAGAAGTCAAATTGTCTCTGTTTGCAGATGACTTGATTGTATATTCAGAAAACTCCATCATCTCAACCCAAAATCTCCTTAAGCTCACAAACAACTTCAGCAAAGTATCAGGATGCAAAATCAATGTGTAAAAATCACAAATATTCCTATATGCCAATAGTAGACAACCTGTGAGCCAAATCATGAGTGAATTCCCATTATCAATTGCTACAAAGAGAATAAAATACCTAGGAATACAACTTGCAAAGGATGTGAAGGACCTCTTCAAGGAGAACTACAAACCACTGCTCAAGGAAATCAGAGATGGCAAAAACAAATGGAAAAACAATTCATGCTCATGAATAGCAAGAATCAATATTGTGAAAATGGCCATACTACCCAATGTAATTTATAGATTCAACGCTATCCCCATCAAACTACCATTGACTTTTTTCACAGAATTAGAAAAAACACTACTTTAAATTTCATATGGAACCAAAAAGAGCCCATATAGTCAAGACAATCCTAAGCACAAAGAACAAAGCCTGAGGCGTCACTTCATCTGACTTCAAACCATTCTCCAAGGCTACAGTAACCAAAACAGCAAAACAGATACATAGACCAACGGAACAGAACAGAGGCCTCAGAAAAAATGCCACACATCTACAACCATCTGACATTTGACAAACCTGACAAAAACAAGCAATGGGGAAAGAATTCCCTATTTAATAAATGGTGTTGGGAAAACTGGCTAGCCATATGTAGAAAACTGAAAACTGGCTAGCCATATGTAGAAAACTGAACATTCCTTAAACATTATACAAAAATTATGAGAATTTGTAAGACATATTATTGTACCTAGGACTATGATATTCTAAATATTTTCTTTAATAGCAGTCATTTAACACAATCCAAACTTTAGTAGTCACCAACTCTAATTATCACCCACCAGCCACAACTGATTGCCTAGAGATAAGCCTCAGTCAAACAGAACCATATATTCTCTTTCTTGGACATATTGTTACTTTATTGGGGGGAAGCACAAACATTTTCTCTCAGATAGCCATATCTGTATCTTCTTCTGGCCCTATCAGTGATCATATTTTCTGCTAAAGAGAAGAAAAGGATAATAAAAATTAGAGAGGAAGAAAAGAAGAAGAAAAACCAAAGGAGAGAGGGAAAAGGGAGTAGAAAAAAAATGAGAGAATATTTAAGAGAGAATAAATTAAGGAAAACCAAAACATAAGAAAACATTAAAAGCCAGACAATTTACTGACCATCAGACCATTGTATGTCAAATGTCTCAGCATTGTCCCTGGAGCACCGAAGAGTCATAATACAAATGAATTAATGTGTTTTTTTTTTTTTTTAAAAAAAAGAATGACTGAATGAAGAGAGTAATGTCAGTGTTTGAGCATTTTCATTCCAATGTTTCCTGAGGTCTATTTCTTTATTAGGTTCTGCAAGCACTAAGCAAGCAAATTGGTTTCTCTTGTTTTAGCATGGAATACTAACATACATATGCTAATAGATGCCCTCACAAAATTTTTCAATCACACACAAAAAAGAGTAAGGGATAGTGTATTTCAAAAAATCTTTGCTGATTCTAATGTGCATTTTTTCACAAAAATGACTTTGTTAAAATGAAAATTGGCCAGGCATGATGGCTCATGCCTGTAATCTCAGCTCTGGAAGGTCAAGGTGGGTCGATCACCTGAGATCAGGAGTTTTAAACCAGCCTGCCCAACATGGTGAAACTCCATTTCTACAAAATTAGCTGGGTATAGTGGCTCACGCCTGTAGTCCCAGCTACTGAGGAGGCTGAGGCATGAGAATCACTTGAACCTAGGAGGAGGAGGTTGTAGTGAGCGAGATCGCACCATTGCACCCCAGCATGGGGGACAAGAGTGAAACTCTGTCTCAAAAATAAAACTAAAAATAAAAATAAAATGAAAATTGAATTATGTTGTTGCATGTTAGATCTACATATATTCAGACATTATTCTATGCGTTTCTTCAATAGAAATTCATTTACATTCAATGTCAAACATAATCTCTTGATAAAAAGTCTACTGAATTAGGCAGAATGGTCATTCTAAAAAGTAAAACCAATTTATATTTGGTGTACTCTGAAAGATGTTCTTTGCAATGTAGTTTGTACTGCAAAACAAAACTGGAATTGATTTGACTCAAAAGTAGAATAGGTAAAATAATCAAATATTATGCATGTTTTATAGAAAGAGCTTATGAAGCCAAATAAATTTTAAAATGTATATACCACAATGCGTAATATTACGAAGTGAAAAAGTAAAGTGCATAGAAATATGCTTAAGTAATTTCTGTATGTGTATTTTAATAAGATATTAAAAACATGTTTATATTTGAGTTGACTCAGTAAGAGAAGGAAAATAAGATCTCTAGTATTTTTTTTTTAAGTTTTGGTATTGATTTGCTGTACCATATGCATTTGTTAAATTTATCATTTAAATTAAAAAAATTAATTATCAAAGGATTATGTCAGTTTTAATGGGATTCTATGCGAGTCATTGTGGTAGATAAACATGAGACCAAGA
>NW_012101798.1:3685774-3687997 GCF_000951045.1 Mandrillus leucophaeus
CATCATTTCCCTCAATATTGAAATTTTGCCACGACAGGTTTCCTTTTCGTTTGGTCCAGTTACATCATTTTCCTTCTGGATTATTGTATATTTCTTTCTTTTCAGATAAACTTGAAAACAAGATTATCATATTTACCTGAGACATTTTATTATCAGTTTAAGATTGCAAAGATATTAAAAATTAAATACGATTTAATTTAAACTTGTCAAAGTGAAATACTTGATATGATTACTATATTACTTTTCTACATATTAATATGGATTTAAAACCTTATTTAGACATTAAAGAGTTAACTAATAATGAAGTTAAAAATCTTTTAATTTTTTGGATAAAAAATTAATGGATAATTAAGTTTTATTTCTTGAAGATTTTCACTAATCACCTAAAGCATAATAAATGCAAAAACCCCATAATTTTAAAACATTCATCATTAATCTGTAGAAAATCAAATAAAATGTATTCATAATACAAAGTTTTTTTAGTTTTGAAATTGTTTATATTAGTAAAGAACAAAATACTTTTATATTTAAATATGTTTTCTCTAAATGTGCACACCAACACATGTAATATGTGAGTTTTAGTTTTCTGAACTACAAAAGGCCCTGTTAAAAAAATATATATATACGTATGTTAAAACATTAACTCGAAGTACAAATTTGCCATATCCAAATGTCAAATAACATATGCACATGCTCCTATGATAAAAAAAGAAGTTTTAAATTGAAATTCAGGCATTAGACATTACTTACTATAAAAGGAAATTCTTATGCATTAATTTAAATAAAAATACAATATCTAAACTGAAACCACATTTATAGAGGCTTGTAAGTATAAAGTAACAGAAGCTTTTAATAAGTTCTAATAATTATTTTTAATATAAGACAAAAAATTACAGTCATGCCTATCAATGACAGTAGGAAATACTACATATTAATTTTCAAAACAGAAACATTTTGTTCATTAAGTTATATTTGTATAATTTTTCAGCAAATAATTGTCCTTTTGGGCATAGCCATGCATTTTCAAAAACTTAGTTTAATAGATCAACAGATACTTACTACATGTTAGACATTAGGATAGTTGGTAGAAATTTTAACAGTGTTACATTTTGCTATCTGCCCTTTGTAATTAAGTTTTATTTCTGTTGGATTTAAAATAAATCCAAAAACTAGTTGTTTTAAACTAGTTGTTTAAACAACTAGTGTGTAAACTAACAAAATTTTGCTATATTATTTGTTTATGCCATATTTGAAACTAAACTTAATCAAAGCACTATTGATATATGTGTCAATGGAACATAACAGAAGTCAGAAGTAATTAAAAATATTTTTCAGCTTAAGAAAAGAAATAAGAAATACCACTCTAACACAATCATTGTGAACACATTTGTAATTTGCTATAGTTAACTATTTATCATTTTAATTCTCAGTTCTGCTATCCACTTGCAGGTTAAATGTCATAATCAAAGTTGTCGAATTCACTTACTTATGTATAAATTGAAGTTGACCTTCCAATTTAAATCTTTTCAAGTTAACATAGATTAAAATTATTTAGTGGAAAAAGCATTATTTAAATATACAATACATTTCAAAATATTTATCTGTCAAATTTAGATAGATTTAAGGCACTCGTGTGATAAAACATGATTGCTTTCAATTTCATAGTCTTTAGTCAGAAAGAAATAACTTTTTTGGGGATTTTATCTTTCTATAAAGAAGAAATTGTTATATATTTAGTTTCTGAATTACTCAAACCTGCCAACAAACAAGCAGTCCCAAACTAATGCCACAGTAGAAATTCAAGCATTGTAAAGAGAAAAAACCTATTCAACACCGAAAATTCTTGTAGAGAATAAGCTACGTGAATCAAAAATATAATTTTCTTGAAGAGATGTTTGTGAATTGTATCAGCTAGAAAGTGAAGAGTTTTAACTTTTGGAGTCAGGCCTCTGTGTTTAATCCAATGCGGTAAAACTGAGCAATGCAATATTTCAAAAAGTCAGAGTGCTTCACAGTCACAATAAGTAGTGGTGGTAGATAAGTAGAATGAGGAGGAGATGGTAAAAAAAAAGAAAAGAAAAAAAAGGCATCAGAGAGGTATGGGTTAAAATGGGTTAAAAAGTCTAGGGCATGTGATTTTTGCACATTAATTTTGTATCCTGAGACTTTGCTGAAGTTGCTTATCAGCTTAAGGAGATTTTGGGCTGAGACAATGGGGTTTTC
>NW_012101798.1:3688847-3759320 GCF_000951045.1 Mandrillus leucophaeus
CACACCAACATGGCACAAGTATACATATGTAACAAACCTGCACGTTATGCACATGTACCCTACAACTTAAAGTATAATAATAATAATAATAATAATAATAATAAAAAGTCTAGGGCACCGGCCAGCGCAATGGCTCACATCTGTAATCCCAACACTTTGGGAGGCTGAGTCGGGCGGATCACGAGGTCAAGAGATCGAGACCATCCTGGCCAAAATAGTGAAACCCCGTCTCTACTAAAAATACAAAACTCGGCTGAGTGTCGTGGTGGGGGCCTATAGTTCCAGCTACTGGGGAGGCTGAGGCAGTAGAATCATCGGAACCCAGGAGGCTGAGGTTGCAGCGAGTTTAGATTGCGCCAGCTAGGCGGCAAAGCGAGACTCCGTCTCAAAAAAAAAAAAAAAAAAAAGTCTAGGTCCATGCCGTGTTCTCTTATGTGACTTTGTGACTTTGTAAAGTACAAGGGCATTGAAAATTACTGATTTAAACAGATCCCTCCTACAACAAATATTTCATTCCTAAAGTTTTATAGATTCTTACTACGGAATGATAATATAAGGTAGGTCACATTCTTGGTTAAGAGAATTATAACCTTTTAAATCTTTCCACCTTTTGTTTTTCTTAAGTTAAAACGAGACAAAGCAAAGCTAAAGTTTATAGGCTGCCTACTACATGTCAGTCTTTGCAGCCTTCAGATGTTACCTCATTTCATTCCCATCTTATAAGTCCACAATACAAATATCCATTCCACCTCTCTTTCTTTTCTCTTGGTCAGGAAACTTAGAGGTGAGTTTCTTTGCTAAAGGCCATACTTTTTAAAACTTGTTATGTGAATGTAATTCTACCTAGCTAATAACTCTTACTAGTGGCATACTTTAAATAATATCTTTAATTGAACTTGTCTGATTTATCATGACTTATATTTTGTTAATATATCTTCTTATACATCTGTGTGGATTTGTAATTGACTTTATATTGACATTTACAACACATCTGTTTATATAATACATGTATAAAGGTATATATTATGAATATATTTCATGTATATGTAAGATTCAGACCAATAGACTTTTATAATGAACATGCCCTCTTTTCAGTTTGAAAGAATAATTTCACATATTAAATTGTATTATTTTGCCAGCCAGATTTAATTAGAATAAAAATTTACTATAATTTTATTTGTAGTCTCTCTTTTTTAAGTGGCCATGTTACATTAATGCAACATATTAAAATGAATAACAATAATAATGAAGCTTTTAATTTTCAACATGCTTTCAAGGAAGGGTCATTATTTCCATTTTACCAATTAGGTAAGTCAGGCTCAAGAGTTAAGTGTTTAAATTACATAAGCTTGCTTCAGAGGAAAGTTTATACCCAAGAAACCAAATTATTAGCTACTTCCACTCTTCACTACTCCGTGATTTGAGAGCCATTTTTGAAGAAATATATAACATTATTCTCAATGCATGTATTTTTTATTTTTAGTTGACTCTGAAGTATTTTGTTCAGACTGATCATTTTAGGGAACAGGTTTATAGCATATGTCAACATAAAAGATGATGGTTACATAAATAATTATGATAGATTGTCTACATATTTGATCTGAATTTAGGTTTCAAAAAACCTCATCTTCTTGCTATTATATTTAGGGAATTGTTTAAATTGCTTGCAATTTGAGCTAGCTATTTGTAACCAGCTGTCTTCCTAGTTGTTGATGAAGATAAATCACTCTACCATTTTACATGTCTTCCTTTCTACCCCCACCTAACTCTTTCTCTGCAACCAAACACATCACAGACCTGTCATTATTAGTGATAATCAGTTTTAAGCAACTTTAATACACTTCTATCCTCAAAATTTTGCTGGACAAACCTACTCCGTTTCTTCTATCCTTTAGATCCCTTTCTGTTTCATTGTAGGTAAAGCCTCTCTTTCTCAGATATGGATCCAGTAACTGGCAATAAGGTAACTGTTTTACTCATCATCTTTCTGTGATTTTATAATTTGATAGTACTTGAAAACAGTAGCATTTACAATACAGCAATAAACATTAATTATTTCTTCTAATTTATTTAAATCATCAATATACTAGATTCACTTTTTATTCTTTGTTACTACTCCCATTAATCTAGACCTGATGTTAATCTCTTTCTGACTAAGTGTTTTAGGAGCATTAGAGGTACTTAACCTGACATCGTCCTTCTTCCTCAATAATTCTGCATATTCTGGTTGATTATCCCTTCTCACGACTTCCTTTTCTCAAACATATTCAAAAATATGATGATGTGAACTTTTCAATGAGTTTTGTAGAAATTCATCTAGGGAGATGTCAATGCACTCCGTAATCTGAGTCTAGTTTACTTATCTGTAGTATTTCAAACTTGTCTCTAGTGTTAGCAATTTACAGTCAATCCTTGTCAGTAGACTGATGTATTCATGCTTACTGAAATTTTACCACTTAAAACAATGTTATTATGATATAATCTATGTACTTATATTATTATGTGCATTATTCTTATCTCCAAATTAGTCATACATCATTAAAGATAGACATCACAAATTTTAGGTCACAATATATAACAGTATTTTAATGCTTCCTTCAATAGACTAATGACTGACCAAAAGAAATAACTTCAAATTATTGAAATTACTATTACTGTTGTCATTAGGTACACACAAACATAAAGATGGGAATAATAGACACTGGGGACCCAGAAATGGGGAAGGGAAGAAGAAGGTCAAGGGTTGAAAAACTACCTATTGGGTACTATGTTCACTATTTGGGTGATGGTTTCAATCTAAGTCTAGACCTCAGCATCACACAATATATCGATGTAACAAACCTGCACGTGTACCCTTTGAATCAAATATTTAAAAAAATAATAAAATAATACTTTAAAAATATGATTGCTACCTTGTATGTAAGTTAGTAATCATATTTTACTACTTTAGAGTTTACTACATTGTATGTCATGATCCTTCCATTTATTTCAGGACTTCCTCACTCTTTTCTTCAATTTTATCTTACCATTGAGGAATCAGCCCTTTTCTTCATTTCTGCTGATCTTGCTGCTTTCTAGTATTTAGTAAGCTCGCATTAGCTCCATCTTCTGTGGAGCTGCTGCTTCTGAGACTATCTCAGGAATATTGATTATAGACATCTTTGTTATTTCCAGATAAATTCATTACTTCAGTTTGTTTCATGCCTAACATACGCTTTCCCAATAGAACAACATTTCTCTGTAAATAGTTGAAAGTGTATTCTAAAATTTTGAATTTTTTTGCTTATGTCTTATATCTAATTTTTTCACTTCACTGAATCTGATCACCCTAGATCTCCTTGTTACGTGAAGCAGGTGGCTTAAGGTTATCTCTTTCTTCTTTTTTTTTTTTTTAACTGAATAAATCAGTCAATAGTATTCTGAGTGGGAAAGCTATAAATCAGAACATACAGCATTTGGTTTTCTGTCCCTATGTTAGTTTACTAAGAATAACGGCCTCTAGCTGCATCTACTTTGCTACAAAGGACATAATTTCATTCTTTTTATAGCTCCATAGTACCCCATGGTGCATATGTAACACATTTCCTTCATCCAATCCACCATCGATAGGCACCTAAGCAGATTTCATGTTTTTGCTACTGTGAATAGTGTTGAAATAAACATGTGAGCACAGATGCCTTTTTGGCAGAATGATTAGTTTTCTTTTGGGTATATACCCAGTAATGGGATTGCTGGATAAAATGATAATTCTATTTTTAGGTCTTTGGCAAATCTCCAAACCATTTTCACAAGAGCTGAACTAAATTACAATACCACCAACAGTATATGAACATTTCCTTTCTCTGCAACCTTGTTAACATGTGTGTGTTTGTTTTTTGACTTTTTCATAATAGCCATTCTAACTGGTGTGAGGTAATATCTCACTGTGGTTTTGATTTGCACTTCCTATGATTAGTGATGTTGAGCACTTTTTCATAAATTTTTTGTCTGCTTGTTTGTCTTCTTTTGAGAAGTGTCTGTTCATGTCTTTGCCTACTTTTTAATGGTGTTGTTTTCTGCTTCTTAATGTTTTTTAAGTTCCTTATAGATTCTGGATATTAGACTTTTGTCAGATGCATAGTTTATGAATTTTTTTCCCATTCTATAGGTTGTCTATTTACTCTGTTGGTGGTTTATTTTGCTGTGCAGCAAAATAATTAAGTCCCATTTATTTATGTTTGTTTTCATTGCATTTGCTTTTGGACTCTTAGTCACAATGTCTAGAAAAGTGTTTCCTAGGTTTTCTTCTAGGATGGTTGTAGCTTCAGGTCTTAGATTTAAGTCTTTAATCCATCCTGAGTTAATTTTCATATACATTAAGAGATAGGAATCTAATTTCATTCTTCCACATGTCACTATACAACATTCCTAGTGCCACTTATTGAATAGAGTGTCTTTCTCCAATTTATATTTTTGTAGGTTTTGCCAAAGATCAGTTGATTGTAAGTATTTGGACTTATTTCTGTGCTCCCTATTCTATTCCATTGGTCTCTATATCTACTTTTATGCCAGTGTCATGCTGTTTTGAGTACTTTGTAGCCTTGTAGTATAATTTGAGGTCAGGTAATGTGGTGTCTCCTGATTTGTTCTGTTTGCTTAGGATTGCTTTGGCTATTTGGGCTCTTTTTTTGCTTCCATATGAATTTTAAGATTGTCTTTTCTTATATTGTGAAAAATGGTGTTGGCATTCTGATAGAAATTGCATCCAATCTCTAGATTGCTTTGGGAAGTTTGGCCATTTTCACATTATTGATTCTTCTAATCTATAAGTACCTCAAAATAATAAAAGCAATATATAACATTTCATACATAGCCAACCTCATACTGAACAAGGAAAAGTTGAAAGCATTCACTCTAAGAACTAGAACAAGATAAGGATATCTGCTTTCACCACTTCTATTCAACATAACTATTGAAAGTCCTAACGAGAGCATTCAGGCAAGAGAAAAAAAATAAAGAAAATCTAACTTGAAATAAAGGAAGTCAAATGATCTCTGTTTGCTGATTATATGATCTTATACCTAGAAAACCTTATGGACTTCTTCCAAATGCTCCTAGATCTGATAAATTAATCAGTTAAATCTCCAGTCAGAAAATCAATATCAATGTTACACAAATTAGTATTGTTGCTATACACCAATGATAGCCAAGTTTAAAATCAAGTCAAGAACTCATTCCCTTTTACAATAACTACAAAAAAATAAAACTCTAGGAATGTACTTAATGAAGGAGGTAAAAAGTCTCTACAAGGAGAACTACAAAACACTGCAGAAAGACATCAAAGATGACACAAACAAATGGAAATATATCTTTTGGTATCTTCAGGGTTTTCATATTACCATACTGAGAGGCGAAGCCAGTTGGACTTCCTGGGTCCAATGGGGACTTGGAGAACTTTTCTCTCTAGCTAAAGGTTTGTAAATGCACCAATCAGCACTCTGTAAAAACGGACCAATCAACACTCTGTAAAATGGACCAATCAGCACTCTGTAAAATGGACCAATCAGCAGGATGTAGGTGGGGCCAAGTAAGGGAATAAAAGCTGGCCACTCAGTCAGCAACAGCAACCCGCTAGGGTCCTCTTTGACACTGTGGATGCTATGTTGTTTCCCTCTTCACAGTAAATCTTGCTGCTACTCACTCTTTTGCTCCACACTACCTTTATGAGCTGTAACACTCACCAGGAGGCTCTGCGACTTTATTCCTGAAGTCAGTGAGACCACGAATCCACTGGGGGGAACAAACAACTTCAGACACACCAACTTTAAGAACTGTAACACTCGCTGCCAAGGTCTGCAGCTTCACTCCTGCAGTGAAGTCAGCAAGACCACAAACCCACTGGAAGGAAGAAACTCCAGATGCATCTGAAGGAACAAACTCCAGACACACCATCTTTAAGAACTGTAACACTCACTGCAAGGGTCCACAGCTGCATTCTTGAAGTCAATGAGACCAAGAACTCACCAGAAGGAACCAATTCCGCCAACACTTCCCCGCTGTGGAAGCTTTGTACTTTCACTCTGCTCAATAAAGCCTACAGCTTTTTCTCTTTCTCGGTCCGTGTCTCCATCAGTCACTGCAGTCAGCCGCCACACCAATTTTTGGCATGGCTAGGCAAGAACCTTAGGCATTACAATGGTATCAACTTCTTTTTATATATGTATGTACATTTATATGTATATCTATGCAGTCATTTATGTTCGTATATAACATAGAACATTTATATCTATAGTAGATTTATATTTTTCATCTCATAGGGAAAATTGTCAAAAGTTGAATAAATGTTAATTTGTATAGTAAACATTTCACATTGAAGAAAAAAAACTATTTTTAACTTTTTCTCATGTGTCTGTATTTTACTGTAAAGCATATGACTTGTATTTGCAATATAAAATGAAATAAAAAGTAATAGGAAAATGTTTGTGTTTTATATGTAAGTTCATTTTAAATGAGAATGTCAGAAAACCTAACTTTACTTTTCTTTTTTTTTTTTTAATACACTAGTTTACTCTCTATTACTTAAAGGGTCTTCTCCTCCGTTGATAATTCCCACATTTATTTTATATGTTGGCTGGGTGCAGTGACTCACACCTGTAAACCCATCATTTTGGGAGGCCAATGCAGGCAGATCACCTGAGGCCAGGAATTCAAGACCAGCCTGGCCAACATGGCGAGACCCCATCAGTACTAAAGATACAAAAATTATCTGGGTGTGGTGGTATACACCTGTAATCCCAGCTACTCAAGAGGTTGAAGCAGGAGAATCACTTAAACCTGGGAGGCGGAGGCTGCAGTGAGCAGAGATTGCACCACTGCACTCCTGCCTAGGCAAAAAAGCAAGCATCCATATCAAAAAAGAAAAATGTGTATGTTACCGTGAGTGTGTTGTACATATGAAAATGATGGAACAGAAACAGGACTGAAAAAGTTCTAGATTTTTCTTAACTTACAATGTGTTTTGAATGAAGCAGGTTTTTATGAGTTTATTCACTTTAAGAATGTACCATTTTGCATTATCAATGAGGGCAAACTAATTTGCATTATTTTATCTACATGATAGAATCAGATAAAAAATTATGTTTAGACATTAACTCATACAAACAATGTTATTATGTAATTGAACTTCAAATAAAATATTATCTGAAACATACATTTGCATAGTACCTGAGATAATTATCTTATTTTTATATTTTACTTGCTTTGAGCCATTTATCATGTAAAAGAGAACAGACTGGCTTATATTTTGCTTGAAAATGTATCAGGTACTTTGTAAGTGTAAAGGATAATGTATGCTCATCTGGAAGTTATTTTACATCAATAAGTTTATGAATTTTTTTTTCAAAGCTGGAAATATTTTGACATTATGGTTTAAGTACCAATGTGTTGCATACACACACATATTGTATTGTAAATATGTGTATTTGGTATAAAAAAGTTTGCCTTCCCAAATGTGCTTTTCCTTAAATTATATTTACTTTATCCAATATAAACCATATGATTTGATGGAGTGAAGTGTATCTAAAATTTTGATCTCAAAAAGGAAAGCAATTTAGATGATGTGAAAAGAAGTTAATTGTAAGAACTAGTGAGAGCATTTTAAGCAGAATATTTAGGGAAAAATTCATAGTGCAGTGTGCTGAAGAGTGAACAGAAGATAAGAAATTTGTAACTGAATGTAATATTACTTTTCCAGCAACTTGATTGTGCATATAAAGGAGGCATAAATTAGATACTAAAAGAAGAAACACATTATAAAAATATTTAATAAAGTAATACATAAATATTCCAGAAAAGTTAATTACAAAACATATACAACACTTGAATTGTCATCATAGTTTCACCTACAATCCAAACTCTTCCTTTTCTTTCCTAATCTATTAAAAATTAATTCTGAAAACAATATTTTACATTAGCAGAAAATTTGAAATAATATTGTGATACAGTATTGTATGATTTTAACCTGTTAATCAGTTTTTATTATGTTGTTATATTTGCTTCTATATTTATATAGAAATAGAATATATACTATCAGGTAGTATATATCATGTACCTCATATAATATATAATATATGTAATACATTAGTATTAAAACGTCTAATGCATTATATAATGCAATGGTACGTATGCTATGTATATGTTGATATATTTACATTCACATAGCATATTTGCTTACTGTGTTATGTTTGTGTGTGTGTTTGTGTCTGTGTGTGTGTGTGTGTGTGCTAAATAATTGGAAAGTAAACTGCAGATGTCATGATTGTTAACCTATTTCAGCAGGTCTTTCCTAATAATAGACGCATTCTCTTTCGTTATCAACATAAATTTAAAAGTTCAGTGAATTTAACATCAATACAATGCTTTTACGTAATAAATAGTAAATATTCGAATTCATCATTCATCCTAATGATACTGTAACACTTGATTTTCCTGCTTCCAAATCCCAAACTTAATTCAAAATTGCATTTAGCTATAACTTTTCACTCTCACTTAATCTAGAGCTGTTCTTCATTCTTTCTTCATCTTTCAAGACATTAGTATTTTTTAAGAATTGAGTCCAGTTTTGTCAATTTGGTTTTGTTTGTTTCTTTATGAATAAGTTCAGATAATAAGTCCTGCATTCTGAGCAGGAGTATTACCTAAGTGATTGATATATTGCATTTCTCAGTGTGTCACACAAAGAAGCACGGGATATCAGTTTGCCCCACTATTGATTATATTAACTTCAATCACTTGGCATGAGATTTACTTCAATAAAGCCCAAATGACTTTACAGAAAAGATTTTGTTAAACATTTGCAATTAATACATAATCTACCTGGAAAGATTTTTAACCATGTTAATAACTTGTTCTTCAGTAAACTAAGACAAAATGATTTTAGCATCCTTTCAATAACCTTGCCTAAATCAAGTACCATTATGATTACAAAAGAGTGCAAACATTTGATTATGAATAATCACTTTCTCTTCTGACCACTATCTATCTACCTATCATGTACTTATTATCCATATATGTATGTATATATATATCTACATTTCTTCATATCTACCAACCTAATTATATTTTTGTACAGAAATGGATGTATAGTTACAGTTTTTTCCAAAATCTACTGCTATACATCATTACTGACTATATTCATTTATTCAGTGTTCCTTTTTCACCATAAAAAAAAAAATCTTCAAGATGACTTTTATATCTTTTTAAAATACATTCAACATGTGTGAATACTTCTATACTTTATGTCACCAGATATGTTACCAATTCATATGTTTCCCATGTCCCAGCCTTGGGTTCAGTTATTTCTCCAAGGACGCTAATTTCTATTAGTAGAGAAAGACAGATACTTTTTTACTCTATTGAAATGCTCTTCCCCTTTCATAAAAGTGCATCTCTCTGTAAAACTCTCAAAGGTAAAGTGCTATAATTTGTAGCGATTGTATTTCAGATAATTGTTTTGTTGTTGTTGTTGTTTTTTGAGATGGACTCTTCGCCCTGTCACCCAGGCTGAAGTGCAGTGTCGCAATCTCGGCTCATTGCAACCTCTGGCTCCCGGGTTCAAGTATTTTCCTGCCTCAGCCTCCCAAGTAGCTTGGATTACAGGCACACACCACCATGCCCAGCTAATTTTTTGTGTCTTTAGTAGAGATCGGGTTTCATCATGTTAGCCAGGCTGGTCTTGAACTCCTGACTTCGTAATCTGCCCTCCCCAATCTTCCAAAGTGCTGGGATTACAGGCGTGAGCCACCCTGCCTGGCCAATTGTCTTATTAACATTTATTCTTCCAGTTATGTGAAGAAAATATATGACTTTTAAATTATTTAATTTTGATTGTTTTCTGTAAAATGATAGTTTGAATGATTGTCAATCTGCACTCCGAGTTTGTAAAAGTACTCTATGACAGTTTGTAAAAGTGCAAAAGAGTACTTTTACAAATAAATAAAGCAATCTGTACTTATTCTGTATATTGAATACTAAATGTTGTGTGTGTTGTACTTTTTTATTAAAAATATATTTTACTTAGGTTTTGAATTTGCTGATATTATGAATGTTTGTCACACGCTAATTCCTATTTGTACTTCTGGGGAATCTATAATTACATAATAACTCTATTTACATATTAAAATAAGTATTTTATTATGAAGTCATATATATTAATTATAACAGCTATTTACAATACTAGCTGCATTTTTTCAGTTTTTAAATATATGTAAATATGCATTTTTAGAGAAATTACATATCTTTAGAGAAAATATATATTTACATATACATAAACACACACTGAAGATATATCTCTATATATCCATATGTCTTTAAATACATATAATAATATAGAGATAATTTCTTTTATTAATTTATAAATTATCCAAAAATAAGCAAATAAACATATAAATATATGTATATATGTACATATGTATATGTAAACATCTATATATTCTATATGTAATATATGCTAATGTACTATATTCTATAGCTACTTGTGATTTATTACAACTCCTTTCTTTATATACCTGCTTGCCACTTGTATGTCTTGTTTTGAGAAATAACTATTCAAATCTTTTGCTCATTTTTTTGATCAGATTATCAGATTTTGTTCTGATAGAGCTGTTTCAGCTCCTTATTTATTCTGGTTGTTAATCCCATATTAGATGGATAGTTTGCAAATATTATTTCCCAGTCTATGGGTAATCTCTCTGCTGATTATATCATTTTCTTTGCAGAAACTTTTTACTTAATGTGATCCCATTTGTCAATTTTTGCTTTGGTTGTTCATGTTTGTGGTTCTAGATTTAATCCATTTTGATACAATTTTTGTATATGGTGAGAGATGGGGGCCTAATTTCATTCTTATGCATGTGGATATCCAGTTTTCTAAGAAGAATTTATTGAAGAGACTGTCTTTTTCTCAATGTATGTTCTTGGCACCTTTGTCAAAATGAGTTCACTGTGGGTTTGCGGATTTGTTTCTGAGTTCTCTACTCTGTTACATTGGTCTATGTGTCTATTTTTATGCAAGTATCTGCTATTTTAGTTATTACAGAGCTGTAGTATAATTTGAAGTCAGGTATTGTGATTCCTCTGGTTTTGTTCTTTTTGCTTAAGATAGCTTTGGCTATTCTGAGTCTTTTCTGATTCCATATACATTTTAGGATATTTTCTGTTTTTGTGAAAAATGTCATTGGTATTTTGAAGTGATTGCATTGAATCTATAGATTGCCTTAGGTAATATGCACATTTTAACAATATTTGTTCTTCCAGTCAATCGGCATGGAATATTTTTACATTTTTTAGGTCCTCTTCAATTGCTTTCATCAGTGATTTATAGTTTTTATTATAGAGATCTTTCACTTTTTTGGTTAACTTAATGTTTAGGTATTTAATTTTATGTGTGGCCATTGTAAATGAAATTAATTTTTATATTTCTTTTTTCATATTTCTCACTGTTGGCAATATAGAAACACTATTGATTTTTGTATGTTGATTTTGTGTCTTGCAACTTTGCTGAGTTTATCAGTTCTAATAATTTTCTTGTTTTTAGGTTTCTCCAAATATAAGATTATATCATCAGCAAATAGAATGATTTGACTTCTTCCTTTCCAGTGTGGATGCTCTTTATATCTTTCTCTTGTCTTATTACTATAGCTAGGGCTTCCAGTACTATGTTGAATAACAGTGATGACAGCGGGCATTCTTGTTGTGTTCCAAATCTTAGAGGACAGGCCTTCAGTTTTTCCCCATTCAATATGATACTAGCTGTAGGTCTGTCACATATGGTTTTTATTATGTTGAGGTATAGGTATAGTCCTTCTATACCCAGTTTCTTGAGGGTTTTTGTCATTAAGGGATGTTGAATTATACCAAATACTTTGTCAGCATCAATTGAAATAATCGTATTATTTTTATCCTTCATTTTCTTGCTATAATGTACCATGTTCATTGATTTTCATATGGTGAACCAACCTTGCATCACAGGGAGAAATTCCACTTGGTCATATATATGATCTTTCTAATGTATTTTGCTGAATTAGTTTGCTAGTATTTTGCTGAGGATTTTGCATCAACATTCATCAGAGATATTGGGCTGTAGTATTATTTATTTTTATATGTCTTTGTCTAGTTTTGATATCAGGGTAATTCTGGTCTCATAGTAAGAGATTGGAAGTGTTCCCTCTATTTTTCAGAATAGTTTCACTAGAATTGGCATTTTTTATTTATTTATTTATTTATTTTTCTTCAGATGGAGTCTCACTCTGTGGCCCAGGCTAGAGTGCAGTGGCCGGATCTCAGCTCACTGCAAGCTCCGCATCCCAGATTTATCCCATTCTCCTGCCTCAGCCTCCCTACAGGCAACCGCCACCTCGCCCGGCTAGTTTTTTGTATTTTTTAATAGAGACGGGATTTCACCGTGTTAGCCAGGATGGTCTCAATCTCCTGACCTCGTGATCTGCCCGTCTCAGCCTCCCAAAGTGCTGGGATTACAGGCTTGAGCCACTGCGCCAGGCCTGGTATTATTCTTTAAACGTTTGGTAGAATTTAGCAATCAAACCATTCGGTCCTGGGCTTTTCCTTACTGAGAGACTTTTTATTACAGCTTCATTTTCATTGGTTGTTATTGATCTGTTCAGGTTTTGGTTCAATCTTAGTAGGTTGTTGTAACTAGGAATTTGTCCATTTCTTCTAAATTTTCCAATTTACCAGCAAATTGTTGCTCATAGTAGCCACTAATAATCTTTTGAGTTTTGCTGTATCTGTTGTAATGTCTGTTTTTTCATTTCTGATTTTATTTACTTGTATCTTCTCTCTTTTTTTCTTAGTCTGTCTAAAGGTTTTTCGATTTTGTTTAACTTTTTGAAAATCCAACTTTTTGTTTTATAAATCTTTTGTATTTTTATTTAAATTTTGTTTATTTCTTCTCTCATCTTTACTATTTCTTTTCTTGTACTAGTTTTGGGTTTAGTTTGCCTTGCTTTTCTAGTTTTTAAAAATGTATTATTAAGTTGTTTATTTGAAGTTTTTCCTCTTTTTTGATGTAAGGACTTATAGCTATAAACTTCCGTCTTAGTACTGCTATTGCTGTAACCCATAGGTTTTGTTATATTATGTTTCCATCATCATTTGTTTCAAAAAATTGTTCAATGACCCACTAGCCATTCAGGAGCCTATTGCTTAATTTTCATGTATTTATATACTTTCCAAAACTAAGTTTGATGTTTCTTGTTGATTTTCTGTCTGGGTAATTTATCCAATGCTGAAAAGGGGATGTAAAAGTCTCTAGCTATTATTGTATTTGGGCCTATCTCTCTCTTAAGCTCTGATAATATTTGCTTTATATATCTTTATACTCCAGTGTTGGATACATATATATTTACAACTGTTATATTATCTTGCTGAATTAACTCCTTTATCATTATATAATGACCTTATTTGTTTCTTCTTACAGTGTTTGTTTTGGAATCTTTTTTTTCTTATAGAATTATAGAAGTCTGATCATTTATGGTTTCCATTGGCATGGAATATCTTTTTCCACCCCTTTATTTTCAGACTGTGTGTGTCTTTATAGGTAAATTTTTTTCTTTGTAGGCAGCAGATCAATGGGTCTTGTTTATTCATTCATCCAGCCACTATGTTTTTTGATTGGAGGGTAAAGTACATTTACATTCAATGTTATTATTGATAAATAAGGACTTACTCCTACCATTTTTGCATTTTCTGATTTTCTCTTTCTTCTGTCTTTCTTTTCTGTCTTCTAATAAAGGAGATTTGCTGTGGTGATATGATTTCATTTCTTGTTTTTATGTTTAGTGTATTCATTGTATTTTTTTTTTTTTTTTGGCTTGAAGTTACCGTAAGGTTTACAAATACTGTCTTATAACCTGTTATTTTAACGTGATAACACCTTAACACTCTTTCTATAAGCAAACAAACAAAAATAAAACTAATATAACTCTATGCCTTAACCTTTCTCCTCACATTTTAACTTTTTGTGTTTTATGTTTACATTTTATTGTACTGTCTATGTCTTAAAAAGTCATTGTAGTTATTATTTTTTATTGATCCCTCATTTAGTCTTTCTACTTAGGATAAGAGTAGTGTACACACCACAGCTACAGTGTTATAATATGCTGTGTTTCTGTGTACTTAGTATTAGCAGTGAGTTTTGCAATTCAGTTGATTATTCATTGCTTATTAATGTCCCTTTCTTTCTGATTGAACTAATTCCTTTAGCATTTCATGTAGGATAGGTCTGGTATTGATGAAACCCCTCAGCTTTTGTTTGTCTGGGATGGTCTATATTTATTCTTCGGGTCTGAATGATATTTTTGCCCAGATATACTATACTATGATAAAAGTTTTTTTTCCTTCATCACTTTAAATATATGATGTCAGTCTCTCTTGGTCTGTATGGTTTCCACGGCTGCCAGATGTATTGGAATTCCATTGTATGTATTTTGTTCTTTTTCTCCCTGCTGCTTTTAGGATCCTGTCTTTTTCCTTGACTTTTGGAGTTTGATTATAAAATATCTTAAAGCAGACTTCTTCAGTTAAATATGCTTGGTGTTTTATAATCTTCTTGTACTTTGACATTATATTTTTCTCTAGGGTTGGGAAGTTCTCTGTTATTACGCATTTGAATAAATTTTCACCTCCTATCTCTTTCTCTACTTCCTGCTTTTATTAGGTTCAAAAGTAATTGGCATTTCCATTACTTTCAATAGCAAAAAAATGCAAGTACTTTTGCACAAACCTGTATCAAGCAGAAGGAATTTTGCCCCATAGACACCACAACTGGTAATGTGTTGAGTCTCACCTGAAGCTAGCAAGTCTCAGAGACTCACTTAAGGGACTTGATATAGTACCTAAGTATTGCTGTTGGGTATTCAAGGCCCAAGGGCTCTTCACTTAGCAGGTGATTAATGCTGCCAGGACTAGGTCTTTTCCTTCAAGTAACTGGGCTTTTTTCTGGCCTAGGGAGTATCTAGAAATGTCAGGAGCTAGGGCTTGGAACAGGAGCCTTGCAACAGGTGCCCTATCCTGCTGTGGCTGAGTTGGTATCCAAGATGCAAGACAAAGTCCTCCTGATTTTTCTCTCTCCTCCCCTCAAGTGGAAAGAAAAATTCTCTTTTGAAGCCAGGAACTGTGCAGCCTGGGGTTATATAAGGGATGATGTCAACCTCCTGAGCTGCCTTAGCTGCTGTCTCAGTAGCCTGTGTGTCCCCTAGTCCCCTCTTGCCTGGTTTAGCAGTAAGACTCACCTAAAAGTTGCAGTCTTCATAGCGTAGACTGCTTTTCAATTTTACTTAGAGACCTGGAGCACCTTAGCTCTCAGTGGCAAGGTTTCATGGAACTTCACTTTGGACTACTAAGATTTGGTGATTCCCTTTTAGCTAGAGTTAGTTTGAATGATTTTTCATGGGTTGGTGTAAGCTGAGTTTGGATTGGTTTTCCTTTCTGCTCTGACAGGACAGTACTGAGCTCAGTGCTTCACAATTGCTATGTTATTTCTCTCCCAGGGCCTAGAGATGCTTTCCACACCATACTGCTGCTGCTTTGGGGGGTAGAGGAATAGGGGTGGCATCTGTAACTCAGAACTCTTTTTTTCTATCTCTTCTGTGCCTCTTTCAGAGATACAAAGTTAAAACCAGATGCTATCAGTGTTCATCTGATTTTTGTTTCCTATGAAGTTTTTTGGTTTTTTGTTTTTTTGTTTTTGTTTTTTTTTTGGTTCTTTTTTTCCTGTGTAGATAGTTGTTCAATTGATTTCCTTGCGTGTGGGAGTGGGGCAGGTGGGGGGGATCATATGTGGAGACTTCTATTCTGCTATCTTTTTCCATCCCATGTCTCACATTTTAAATCAAAAGTTGGAAATAATTATGCTCAGTGAGGAAAGCATATTAAAAGCTGAGATAGATTGAAATCAAGACCTCTTGCACCAAACAGCCCAGTTGTGAATGACGAGTAAAAATTATTGAAGAAAATATAAAGTGCTACTTCAGTGAACACAAGAATGGATAACAAAGCAAAACAGCCTTATTGTTGGACATAGTCACAATGTCTGGATATAATATCGAATAAACCACAACATTCCTTTAAGACAAAGCTTAATCAAAAGCAATCCCTAACTCTCTTCGATTCTATGAAGACTGAGAGACATAAGCTGCTGAAGAAGAGTTTGAAGCTGACAGATGTTGCTTTGTGATATTTAGGTAATGAAGCCATCTTACTAACGTAAAAGTGTGAAGTGAAACATCAAGTTCTGATGTAGAAGCTGTAGGCAGTTATCCAGAAAATCTAGCTAAGATAATTGGTGAAGGTGGCTCACCTAAACAACACATTTTCAATGTACATGAGATAACTTTCTATTGGAAGAAAATGCCATCTAAGATTTTTCATATCTAGAGAGAAGTCAATTCCTGGCTTCAAAACTTCAAAAGAAGTGACTGACTCTCCTATTAGGGACTATTAGAGATGGTGACTGTAAGGTAATGCCAATGCCCACTTATCAGTGCAAAAATCCTAGTGTCCTTAAGAATCATATTAAATTAACTCCTCTTGGGCAATTGAACAACAAGGCCTGGATGGCATCACTTTTGTTTACAGCATGGTTAACTAAATATTTTAAGCCCACTGTTATGACCCACTGCTCAGAAAAGAATTTCTTTCAAAATATGAATGCTCATTGACACACACTTCATCACCCAAAAGCTCTCATGGAGATGTACAAGGAAATTAATATTGTTTTTTATACCTGTTAACACAACATCCATTCTGTAGCCCATGGATCAAAGAATAATTTTAACTTTCAAGTCTTATTATTTATGAAATATGTTTTATAAGACTGTACTGTCATAGGCAGTGATTCCTCTGATGGATCTTCACAAAGTAAATTGAAAACTCTCTGGAAAGAATTCACTATTCTAAATACCATTAAAGACATTCATGATTCAAGGAAAGAAGTCAAAATACCAACATTCATAGGAGTTTGAAGGAAATTGATTCCAATCTTCATGAATGCCTTCGATGGATTCAAGAATTCAGTGAAGGATGTAACTGCACATTTGTTGGCATATGCACTGGGAAAACAAATATTATGTATAACTACCTCTATTGCTATATTTACTTTCTTTCAGTTCTCCAGAACAGAATCTACAGTATCTCCTAAGTATACTTGTATTAAAAATGCTGCATTCTAATCTGTTGCTAATTATAATAAAAATTACCCAAATTAACATGGAATGTGTAAGTAATGGCCACCTCATTAAAAGTCAATTTATTTTGTGTTCTATCTTTTTTTCAAAATCAGGCTGTATATATCCTAGAATATTGTATGTGATAAATTGGTATAGAACTCCATTTTAGAGTTCATTATATTTAATTTTCTATTTATATTACATATTCCAGTAAGACTGGAAATTTACCTATTTATATTCATATGAGAAGTACATTCTGTTTTTCTTGAAATTAAGTTTTCATTATAAGAATCTAAACTAAAGCTGAAATGACAAAAATATTATTTATGAGATGGTACATAAATAAAATATGAACCAATAAACTTCCGATGGCTTTCTCAATGTATGATTTATACCTCAATGTATTATTAAGCAATGTGTTTATTTCAACTGGAAATTAGAACAGATAAGTTAATATCTGCCTAAAGAGAATATTGTGGGTTATTTTGTTTTTAAAACTTCACTTTATTAATTAGAAGCTAAGGTTGTGTTTATTTTTTTATTTTTTATTTTTTTGAGAGGGAGTCTGGCTCTGTTGCCCAGGCTGGAGTGCAGTGGCGCAATCTCGGCTCACTGCAACCTCTGCCGCCCAAGTTGACCCCGTTGTTCTGCCTTAGCCTCCCGAGTAGCTGGGACTACAGGCGCCCGCCACCATGCCCAGCTAATTTTTTGTATTTTTAGTAGAGACGGGGTTTCACCGTGTTAGACAGGATGATCTCGATCTCCTAACCTCGTGATCCGCCCGCCTCGGCCTCCCAAAGTGCTGGGATTACAGGCGTAAGCCACCGCGCCCGGCCTAAGGTTGTGTTTAAAGATAACTCTAAATGTGCTTGCATAATGGGATTATGAAAATACATAATTTTATACAGCAAAAAGATGGACCCTTTAAAGAATCTTGGTAAAAATAGTGTTTGCAAGATTTTTTTTCTTCACAAACATACCCTATTCTTATGTATGTTAAATTCTAGCTATCAAAGAGAAAATGTAATTATATCAAAACCTATCTATGTATTAAATTAATTTTGTAGAAATAGTAAACCACTGCTAATTAGAGATAAGAAAGCCTACTCTAAACTGGGAAGAAAAACCAGGTGAAAAAATCTGGGAAAGGTGATTAATTTTTTTAAAAAAGTATGAATTCTTTAGAGGTACTAAATATAAAAAAAATAGAACCAACTATTGATAACATGTTTAATATATAAAAGAAAAAAGAGTTATAAAGTTAAAATTTCTGAGAAAATAAAATGAGAAAAATACTTTAAACAAATATTACATTTGCTATCATTTTTTGATATGTATATGTATTAATAGTCATAATATATTTTGTTAAAATTTAAAAGTAGATAAATTGCAATGTTTATTAAACAGTTCTGTTTTTCTTAGGGGCATTTTTCGGACATTTTTATTACCTTCTTAATAATCCTAAAGAACAAACTAGTAAAGACAATGGAACTAAATACAAAATAATATATTTAAATATAATAAAACTATAGTGGATTACGCATTGAATAGTTAGTTATCCAAGTAATACTTACTGAGTGTTTAATACAAACAATGTTTTATACCAGACGCTGGGGATAAAATCTTGGAAAATATCCAAATATTTCTTTTATATAATACTTCTAGCCCTTACCTTCTGTAAATATTCCTTTTTTACAATCCTATTAATGTTAACTTGGGATTATAATAACTGATGTTTTTAATATCTATACAAAATGGCTTATATGTCACATAATTGACTTTGGAACCTGGTTGCAATTTCAGCTTAAGTTATTATTTTTCTACTCTTGCCAGCAAATATCCTGTTTCCAAAAGCTAATTGTTAAAGAGAAACTTGTATAATAATTTTAGTAACCTCTATCAGTGGCTAGGTAGTCATTTGGACATAAAAAGGAGAAGAAAACATATAGGCAAATAAGTTTAAAGTAACAGAAAAGATGATTATGTGGATATTGATTTTAACTTAAAATAAGAATTCTGATCATTAATCCAGAATGCAAGTGAGCATCCAGGTAATTTAGTAAATTATTCACCCTTAGTTCTCTGGATTATCAATTTTCCTAAAATGCCATTTTTATTAGTCCAGCATTTTATAGATCCAGAAGACTAAACAAATAATGTATTGTTATGTTACTGATTAAATAATTGTTAACATGTTTTAAAATCCAGACACAACTGTAGTAGGAAACATTTTATTGCTAAAGTTAAGCAACATATATTGGTTGTCTAATCAGTATTAGGGCACTAATATCTCCTAAGTGCTTCACATATGCATATATTTCAGATAATTAGACTACGCTAATAGGTTAGGAAAATAACACATGGAGAGAGAATGTCATTCTCTTCACATTATATCAAGAGTACATACTACTTACATGACTTATACTTGAGTTAAACTTGGTCACCTGGCTAAAGTACTGTTAGTTACGTATTTCCATTGTAAAGTAACTGTTTTTATCCATTTTTCACAATGTGTTTTTGGGAAATAAATAACTGTAGAAAGTTATACTCCATCTTCTTGAGTGGAAGATAACTACAAAAATTATTTGGAATTTTTCTCTATAGAAAATGTATCTATTCTCTCTCATTTATTTATTTATTTATTTATTTATTTACTAATGTCAGTGATATGGTTTGAATCTTTGTCTCCATCATGTTATGTCGAATTGTAGTTCCCAAAGTTGGAGATGGGACTTGATGGGAGGTGGTTGGATTATGGGGATGGATTTCTCAGAAATGGTTTAGCACCATCACCTTGGTGCTTGTCTTATGATAGTGAGTGAGTTCTTGCAAGACCTTGTTGTTTAAAAGTGAGCAACATCTTCCCCCTTGCTCTCTCTCTTGCTCCTACTTGGGCCATGTGATGTATGTGCTCCTCTTTTGCCATCTGCCATGTTTGAAATCTTCCTTAGGCCTCCTCAGAAGCAGAAGCCAGAATACTTTCTGTACAACCTGCAGACACATAAGCCAATTAAATCTCTCATTTTTTTTTAAACAAAGTCTCATTCTGTCACCCAGGCTGGAGTGCAGTGATGCAATCTTGGCTCACTGCGACCACTACCTTGTGGATTCAAGCAGTTCTCCTGCCTTGGCCTCCTGACTAACTGAGATTACAAGCACCCACCACCAGGCCCAGCTAATTTTTGTATTTTTAGTAGAGATGGGATTTTGCAATGTTGGCCAGGCTGGTCTCAAACTCCTGTCCTCAAGGGATCCACCTGCCTCTGCCTCCCAAAGTGCTGGGATTGCAGGTGTGAGCCAGTGTACCTGGCCAAATCTCTTTTCTTGATAAATTACCCAGTCTCAATTATTTATTTGTAGCAGTGTGAAAATGGACTAATACAGAAAATTTATATTAAGATGTGGGGCATTCCTACAAAGATACCTGAAAATGTGGAAGCAACATTGGAACTAGGTAACTGCCAGAGATTGAAAGAGTTTGAAGGACTTAGAAAAACACAGGAAGATGAGGGAAAAGTTAGAATATTATAGAGACTGGTTAAATGGTTTAACCCAAATGCTGATAGTGATATGGACATAGATGGCCAGGCTGATGAGGTCTCAGGTGGAGATGAGTAACTTATTGGGAACTGGAACAAAGGTCACTTTTACTATGTTGTAGCAAAGAACTTGGCCATACTGTGCCTCTGCCCAGGGGATCTGTGAAACTTTGAACTTGAGAGAGGTGATTTTGAGTACCTGGTGGAAGACATTTCTAAGCAGCAAAGTGTCCAAGTTTTTACCTGGCTGCTTCTAACAGCCTACTTTAATATGAATGAGCAAAGAAATA
This sequence comes from Mandrillus leucophaeus, assembly GCF_000951045.1. NCBI lineage: Eukaryota > Metazoa > Chordata > Mammalia > Primates > Cercopithecidae > Mandrillus > Mandrillus leucophaeus. The sequence continues at coordinate 3,709,899 of NW_012101798.1, forward strand.
CCTAAAAGTTGGAACTTATATTTAAAGGGGAAAGAGAGAGTAAAAGTTTTATAAATTTTCAACCTGGTCATGTAGTAGAATAAAAAAGCTGATTTTCAGGGGAGAAATTTAAGCAGGCTGCAGAAATTTGAATAATTAAAAAGGAGCCAAGAGATAATAGCCAAGGCAATGGGGAAAAGCTCTCAAAGGCATTTCAGAGACATTAGCAGCAGCCTCTGCCATTGCAGGCCTAGAGGCCTAGGAGAAATGTATGGTTTCATAGATTAGGCCCAGAGCCCTGCCACCCTTCTTTGCCTCAGGACGCTTCTTTGTGCGTCCACCTGCTCCAGCTCCATCTGTAGTCCAAAAGGGCCCAGGTACAGCTTAGTTAGCTCTGAAGCAGGTGGTGCTAGCCAAAATCCGTGACAGCTCTCACATAGTGTTAAGCCTGAGGGTGAACAGAGTACAAGACTTGAGGCTTGGGAGCCTCTGCCTAGATTTCTGAGGATGTATGGAAAAGCCTGAATGTGCAGTCAGAAGCTTGCTTCATGGACAGAGCCCTCAAGAACATCCTCTACTAAGGCAGCGCAAAGGGGGAATTTGGGGTTGGAACTTTCACCAGAGTCCCTACTGGTGTGGTGCCTAGTGCAGCTGTGAGAAAAGGGCTACCATCTTCCAGACCCCAGAAAGACAGATACACCAGCAGCTTTCACCCTCAACCTGGAAAAGCCACAGGCACCCAATGCCACTGTGTGAGAGAAGCTGTAGGGGCTGAGCTCTGCAAAACCATAGAGGTGATGCTGCCCAAGGCCTTGGGACCCCACCCCTCACAGCAGTTTGCCCTGGATATGGGACATGGTCAAAAATAAATTGTTTTGGAAACTAATATTTAAGGACTGTCCTTCTTGGGTTTTGGACTTGTGGGGGCCTCTAGCCTTTTCCTTTGGGCTGATTTCTCCCTTTGGGAAGAGGAGCATTTACCCAATGTTTGGAGGCTCTGGAAAATAATTTGTTTCTTCAGTCAGGATATCAGCAGAATTCTTTTCATCGTAGTTCTAGGATTAAGATCCCTGTTTTCTTGCTGATGTCTGTTGAGAGCTTTTTCACACCTTTAAAGGCTTCATCATTCCTTGGCTTGTGACCACCTTGCTGCTTCTTTAAAATATGCAACAATAGGTTGAGTTTCTCACATGCTTCAAATCTCCCTTTTCTCTTCTTCTATGGCTTCTTCTTGATAATTCTTCCTTCTTTCTCTTTTAAAGGTCCATGCAATTACATAAGGCTTACCTCAAAATCCGGGGTAATAAGTTATATAACCTTAATTCCATCTTCAAACTCATTTTTGCAATTTAATATAAACTATACAAATATAAAGTAACGGTTAAGATGTGGATATCCTGGTAGGGTGGAGTGGACAGGCATTATTCTGAATACTACAATGAACATCTAATTGTTTCAGCATCATTTGTTAAATATACTATCATTTTCTCCATTAAATTGTCTTACATTGTTACCAAAAACAGGTTAAATCATTATTCTGATCTATTTCTTAGCTTTCTATTCTGTTAATCCTTTTGATCAGTGTATCACAGCATTGATACTCGCCATGCTATCTTGATTATTGTACCTTTATAAAAAGTCTTAATATTGGAGAGTATGAATACTAAAACTTTGTTCTTCTTCAGTTTTGGTTATCTGCTTTGCCATACACTTTCGAATCAATTTGTGAACATCTATAAAATAGCTTACAGAGATTTTGATTGGATTATGTTGATTTATAGTTAGAATAGATTAAGTTCTTAACAATATTGAGTCTTCAAATCTATAAACAAAGCATATTCTTCAGTTATTTGGATCTTTGAGTTTTTAAATGAGAATTTTGTTGTGTTACAAATACAGATCTTGTGGTAGACTAAATAATTTCCTATTTCCGAAGATACACATTTGTCTAAATATACACTGAATATTGGATTGAATTACTGAAGTCATATTTGGAGGAAAGTACATGACATAAACATATTTTTGATGAGAATTTCAGCTGGAGAATGATCAGAACAGTTTTTAACGAATAACAAAATTTTGCACTTGTCTCCAGTTAAGTTTCCCTGCAGTGAGCATGAGCTGCTAGTACAAAATGCTTATAAAACCAATCAGAAAAGATTGTCCTGGTGATCCATGGCTTTTTGTTAGCATAATAATGGACTGATTTTTAAAAGAGAAAGAAAAACCCTTCTTGCAAACAATGAGAACACCAGATTTTTCCTATAACATGAATTTTACACTTAAACATGCCTGCTGCATGTCCCAACAGGGTTATTCCATTTTGGTATCTTTAATTTTTGTAGGAGCTATCTAATAAGCTGTATTTGATATTTTTCTGGAAAAATAACACCAAAACAATAATTTTAATAGCATTGTAGACTGTTCCGGTGTCAGGTTTTTATAACTGATGACTTTGGCAATCATCAATGAATTTCTCTGCTGCTTCAGGATCAGCAGAGACTTTATCACTACAAATGTTTAAAAATTTAATTCCACACATTTTCTTAAATTTCTGCAACCAGTCTGTTAAATCTTCACAGTTCCCATCAATTTATAGTTTATTGTGATGATCTCCACTTGTTTCATAATACTGATGAATCTACTCTTTCAGTTCATAATCAAGATCTTCATTTTTTTTATTATACTTCAAGTTCTGGGACACATGTGCAGAACATACAGGTTTGCTACATAGGTATACAAGTGCCATATTGGTTTGCTGCACTCATCAACCCATCATCTACATTAGGTATTTCTCCTAATGCTATTCCTCACTTAACCCCCACCCCAAGAGGCCGCTGTGTGTGACGTTTCCCTCCCTGTGTCCATGTATTGTCATTGTTCAACTCCTATTTATGACTGAGTACATATGGCATTTGGTTTTCTGTTCCTGTGCTAGTTTGCTGAGAGTGATGGTTTCCAGCTTCATACATGTCCCTGCAAAGGACATGAACTCATCCTTTTTTATGGCTGCATAGTATTCCATGGTGTCTATGAGCCACATTTTCTTTATCCAGTCTATCACCAATAGGCATTTGGATTGGATCCAAGTCTTTGCTATTGTGAATATTTCTGCAATAAACATACATATGCCTGTGTCTTTACAGTAGAATTATTTGTAATTATTTGGGTATATACCCAGTAACGGAATAACAAGTTCTGAAATTGAGGTGGTAATTAATAGCTTACCAACCAAAAAAAGCTCAGGGCCAGACGGATTCACAGCTGAGTTGTACCAGGGGTACAAGGAGGACTGGCACCATTCCTTCTGAAACTATTCCAAACAAAAGGAAAATAGGAACTCTTCCCCAATACATTTTATGAGGTCACTGTCATCCTGATACCAAAACCTGACAGAGACACAACAGAAAAAGAAAATTTCAAGCCAATATCCCTGACGAACATCAATGCAAAAATCCTCAATAAAATACTGGCAAGCTGAATTCCAGCTGCACATCAAAAACTTATCCACCATGATCAAGTTGGGTTCATCCCTGGGATGCAAGGCTGGTTCAGCATATGCAAATCAATAAACGTAATCCATCACATAAACAGAACCAATGACAAAAACCACATGATTACCTCAATAGATGCAGAAATAGCCTTTGATAAAATTCAATAGCCCTTCATGCTAAAAAGTCTCAATAAACTAGGTATTGATGGAATGTATCTCAAAATAATAAGAGCTATTTATGACAAAACCACAGTCAATATCATACTGAATGGGCAAAAGCTGGAAGCATTCCCCTTGAAAGCCAGCACAAGACAAGGATGCCCTCTCTCACCACTCTTATTCAACATAGTATTGGAAGTCCTGACCAGGGCAATCAGGCAAGAGAAACAAATAAAAGGTATTCAAATAGGAAGAGAGATAGTCAAATTGTCTCTTTTTGCAGATGATGTGATTGTATATTTAGAAAACCTCATTGTCTCAGCCCAAAATCTCCTTAAGCTGATGAGCAAATTCAGCAAAGTCTCATGATAAAAAATCAATGTACAAAAATCACAAGCATTCTTATAAACGAATAATAGACAGACAGCCAAATCGTGAGTGATCTCCCTTTCACAATTGCTACAAAGCGAATAAAATACCTAGGAATGCTACTTACAATGGATGTGAAGAACCTCTTCAAGGAGAACTACAAACCACTGCTCAAGGACATAAGAGGGGACACAAACAAATGGAAAAACGTTCCATGCTCACAGATAGGAAGAATCAATATCGTGAAAATGGCCACACTGCCCAAAGTAATTTATATATTCAATGCTATCCTCATCAGGCTACCACTGACTTTCTTAACAGAATTAGAAAAAACTACTTTAAATTTCATTTGGAACCAAAAAAAGAGCCTGTATAGCCAAGACAATCCAAATAAAAAGAACAAAGCTGGAGGCATCACACTACCTGACTTCAAACTATACTACAAGGCTACAGTAAACAAAACAGCATGGTAATGGTACCAAAACAGATATATAGACCAATGGAGCAGAACAGAGGCCTCAGAAATAATGCCACACATTTACAACTGCCAAGACCAACTTGGTCAGGGAGACCATAAACCAGCAGCACAAAAGGAATTAAAGACACACACACAGAAATATAGATGTGTGAAGTGGGAAATCAGGGGTCTCACAATTAACTGAAAGTATCCCTTATGGGAAATGAAGGGATGGGCCTAATTAAAGGAATAGGTTGGGCTAGTTAACTGCAGCAGGAATATGCCCTTAAGTCATAAATCGCTCATGCTATTGTTTGTGGCTTAAGAAAGCCTTTACACAGTTTTCCACCCTGGCCTTGCCCTCATTCCAGTAAACCCACAACCTTCTAGCTTGGGTGTTAGGGCCTTTATGGACATGTCCAGTGCTGCAGAGGTTTTATTTATGGCCAGTTTTGGGGCCAGTTTATGGCCAGATGTTGGGGGCCTTGCTCCCAACATACAACCATCTGACCTATGACAAACCTGAAAAAAACCAGCAATGGGGAAAGGATTTCCTATTTAATTTAATAAATGATGTTGGGAAAACTGGCTAACCATATGCAGAAAACTGAAACTGGACCCCTTCCTTATACCTTATACAAAAATTAACTTAAGATGGATTAAAGACTAAAATGTAAGACCTAAGACAAGAAAAACCTTAGAAGAAAACCTAGGCAATACCATTCAGGACATAAGCTTAGGCAATGACTTCATGACTAGAACACGAAAAGCAAAGGCAACAAAAGCCAAAATTGACAAATGGAATCTAATTAAACTAAAGAGCTTCTGCACAGCAAAAGAAACTATCTTCAGAGTGAGCAGACAACGTACAGAATTGGAGAAAAATTTTGCAATCTATCCGTCTTACAAAGGGCTAATATCCAGAATCTACAAATAACTTAAACTAATTTACAAGAAAAAAGCAAACAACCCTATCAAAAAATGGGCAAAGGACATGAACAGACACTCCTCAAAAGAAGACATTTATGCAGCCAGCAAACATGAAAAAAACTTATCATCACTGGTCATTCGAGCAATGCAAATCAAAACCACAATGAGATACAATCTCCCACCAGTTAGAATGGCGATCAGCAAAAAGTCAGGAAGCAACAGATGCTGGAGAGGATGTGGAGAAATAAGAATGCTTTTACACTGTTGGTGGGAGTGTAAATTAGTTCAATCATTGTGGAAGAGAGTATGGTGATTCCTCAAGGATTTAGAACCAGAAATATCATTTGACCTAAGATCTTCAGTTTAATCCTATGCAGTTTTTCTATTTTTGTTAATTTCTGCTAATCACTTTTAGTGTAAAATTTCAACAGTTTATGTTTTTGTTTCTTTAGGCTATATATGGTGGTCACTCCAATGCCATACTCTTCTCTGAGATATTTCACACTTACACCATTGTTCAGTTTCTCCAGCAGCATGACATGCTGTGCTATAGATAAACATAAATGCTTCTTCTTTTTCTAGTTGCCATTATCTATATAGTTATTTTCAGGCTTGTTTGACATTGTAAACAATATCTTTATACAACCGAGCAGAAATAAAGCAGAGTATCACAGTGAATATTGCACGTCAATCTTGGTCTGAGGTGGGACATCATAGGGAATCTTCCATTGGCACATTCAATCTGTTTATACGCCATTTTATCATCCTCCTTGGCGTGCTTGTATGAGGAACTTGGGTGTGCACAGAAAAGATGTATCTCAGCTGAAAGAGGCTGGAAGGATCTTTTATCTCCTGATAATGCTAAATAAACTTGTGTGCCTACATCTTGACTATGACATGTCACATGAGGTCAGGTGTAAAATTTTCCACTTGGGGCATCATTTCAATGTTCAAATGTTTCAATTTTGGTGCATTTCCAATTTTGAATTTTTGAATTAGAGATTTTCAACCTGTATTGTGATGCTAGCCTTCTATTGAATAAGTTGGTATGTGTTTGTTTGGCTTTGCATTCTAGGAGAGATTGGGGAAAATCGAAATTACTTTTTCTTTATATGTGGATAGAATTAACCAGTGAACCGTTTAAACCTGGTTCTTCCTTTTTTGGAAAGTCTTATAATATTTATTTCATTTCTTAATAAATATGAGACTATTCATTTTATCAATTTCTTTGTATGAGTTGTATTAGTCTATTTTCATGCTGCTGATAAAGACATACCCAAGACTCTGCAAAAGATAGAGGTTTAATGGACTTACAGTTCTATCTGGCTGGGGAGGCCTTACAATCATAGCAGAAAGTGAAAGATGTGTCTCACATGGTGGTAGACAAGAGAAGAGAGCTTGTGCAGGGAAACTCCCATTTGTAAAACCATCGTGAGACTTACTCACTCTCACAAGAACAGCACAGGAAAGACCTGCATCCAAGCAATTCAATTACTTCCCACTGGGTCCCTCCCAGAACACATGGGAATTCAAGATGAGATTTGGGTGGGGACACAGCCAAACTATATCAGAGTGATTAATAGTTGCTCATTTCAAAGAAATAATTACATTTGTGATTGTAGAGTTGTTTATAGTATTCCTTTATTGTTTAATGTTCATAGGATCAGATGACTTCTCTTTCATTTCTGGTATATTTTTTCTGTTTCTTTTGATATTTATCCCACTTGATTTTCTCTGAGTTTTCTGTATCTTGGTGTTTGTCATTAATTTTGGAAACTTCTTGGCATTAATTTAAATTATTTCCTCTGCATTATTTTCTCTTTCTCCTTGTTTTGATATTTCAATTACATGCATGTTACATTTATTAATTTTTTTTCATAATTCCTGGATGTTCTGTTTTTGTTCTTGGTCTTTTTTTTTTTTTTTTTTTTTCTTTACCTCACTCTTCTTTCTGTTTGCATTTCCAGTTGGGGCATTTCTATTGATCTATATTTACACCATTGATTGTTTCCTCACTGTATTGAATCAAGTGATGAGATTATCACAGACAATCTTCATTGCTTTTAGTGTGCTTTTCATTTAAAAAATCTTTGAGTGTCCAGCTCTCTGCTAAAAATATCCACCTGTTTTTGATATTTTCTACTGTTTCCTTACAGCCTTTGACATATATTAATCATAGTTATTTTATTTCCTGTCTGATTATTCCAGCATCTATGTTACAGTTCTGAATCTCATTGTGATTATTGCTTTGAGTCTTTAGACTGTGTTTGTATTTATTTGTTGTTGTTATGCTTTAATGTTTTACACATTTTTGTTATGGCAGGCAGTAGAAACTCAATTAAATAGTCCTATAATGTGAAGATTTATATTAATCAAGATAGGAATTCAGCTCTTCTTAATATTTTTTTGTAACTTTAGGTATCAGGGACTTCAAATTCTTCTAGCGCCCTTGTTTTTGTCTTTGGGCTGAATTTAGACTTAAGTTTTTTTCTTCTTTTTTATAGTAAATTGTTATGGATTCATAAAAGTTGTATATATTTATAGGATCAATGCAATCTTTTGATAGAGATACACAATGTGTAATGATCTATACCACAGAGAATGCTTGTATTTTCCACTACCATTCACTGTCATTACATTTGAACCCTGTGTGGTGGTAAAGTGATTAAAGTTTGGGAAAATGTTATGGACTCCTGATTAAATCTCAGTGTTTTACTGGGCCTGTGCCTCACAGCTGTGATTTTCAAAAGTATTTCTGTAGTGGTATATTTTTGCTTCCTTTCCCACATGCCATATTTGCAATCGGTCTCCTTAAAAGCCTGGTCCTTTTATTACCATGACTCTTAGTTATGTTTTTACTTTTGTTTTCTCATAGGTGAGAAAGAGGGAATAGAGGAGGATGACACTAGGACAAGTTTCCTTTCTCCGGGTGGAATTAGTTTCACAATTCCCCTCTGGAAAGTTTCTTTTCCCTACATGGTAGGACTTTGCCATAAAGATTATTCTAGACTTGATTTACAGTGATCATTTGCTCCCTTACCTTAACCTCTCCTGCTGCCAGAGCCCCAAGGCAACTTTCCTTGGAACATTACCATCCCATGCAACAACAAGGGCACTCACTCAAAGGTCTGATGTGGTGGATGCTGGCCCGGAAAATTTTATGCATGTGTGGCACCATTTCCTGTAAATACTCATGGGATGGTGTGTCTGAACTCCACTTCTAATAAGGTCCTGAAAAGATTGAAAAGGAAGAGTAGGCTGCTACTGAAAATGCTGTGACCTGGGAGCAAATTTAGGATGAATGAACTGCTCTAGCTCCTGAATTCATTGCTGCTCAGCCCAAGCTTGCATACTGGCCCGAAGGTGTGCAGGTGACCTAGGTGCCTATTCAGTAGGTTCCCACGGAAGACTGGACTGCTCAGCCTTCCATGACAGACTTGTCTGCAGCTCCCACTGTTCAGGACACTGAATAGATAGGAACAACCACTGAGTGGTCTTAAGTTGGTCTTCCACAGACTCTTAAACAACATGAAAATAAGGTTAATGGAAAAAATAAACATCAGTTTCTACAAAAAAAAAATCATTTTGCAAATTTTTATCATAGAAAATTATATATAATATGAGAGTCATTATTTCAAATTGGAGGATAACATTTGCATGTAATAAAACCCTGTGAAAAACACAAATTTAACTTGCATCAGTGTGACAAGTAGGCAAAATCATTTCCATTGAAATTGCTAGCTCAGTTATATTTAAGCCTTTAAGTTTTCTTTTTCCATCTTCGAAATAACTGGGAACTATGGAAATGTCTAACCTGAGGACCTTCAGGACTCGGTAGCATTATTAACATACTTGCATTTTCAACATGTACAAGTTTCTCAGGTCTCTCTGCCAAATAAATAAATAAATAAATAAATAAATAAATAAATAAATAGCATAATGAAACTCTTTGGAGTTTTAGTTTAAGAATCTATGAACACTGATTCAAAGGTCCTTAAAATCCTGCTGTTTCAGTGTTATTCTGGTCTTCCCAGAATCTTTATCACATAAATAAATTATCCCTGATAAAATGCTCACATAAAGAGACTTTTTAAAGTTAATATAGCTCTGACAAATATAAATTAATTTTAAAATGTGTATTTTTTACATTTAACTGACATCAAAAGAATTATTTCTTAATATATTAATGATGTGATTTATGTAAGAGAGATTCCTGAAAATATTGTTGAGATAAATGTTATATCTTTATTTTACTAGCTATGCCAGTTAATTTTCAAAGTGGTACAGTAATTCACAAATTCACAAATTAGTAGTGACAAATCAGGGTTTCCGTATTTCTGTACCTTACCAGAGTATTTCAAAAAAATTCTTTCATATTGTTTGTTAGCACATTTTAAACTATTGAATGTGTACATCTAAATTTTAATGATTTTGAACATAAGTTACTTGATTTATTGATCAGTTGCATTTCAACTTTTGTGAATGACCTATGTATGATTTACAAATTTTTATTAAATAATTGAAATTATTAAAAGAGAATAAACTATAGTTTATATTATTTGCATATAATAAATATAATACTATTATATATAGTATTATATTTATTATATGCAAATATTTCTGCCCACCCTACCATTTGTATTCCTATATATTTTTGAAATTAATAAAAATATATTAATGCTTTTATTATATTAAAAATTGCTGGAATTTCTGTTTACTTTTTCTTCAATTTAGGCAAATAACTTAAAATTTTTCTTCTTACTAGTTTCACCAATAGTAGCACATGCCACCTTAGTATATTTTAACTGTCATGTCTAAAATTTTGTTGTTTGTCTCTATATCCATTTTAAATGTTGTTCTCAGAATTGTGCTGATTTACCTTAAAAAGGCAGTTACAAGAGACAAGAAAGGACATTGTATACATTCAACACAGCAAAAAGATATAGCAATACTACATTTATATTGTATTTATATTAGGTATATCTCCTAATGCTATCCCTCCTCCCTCCCCCCACCCCATGACAGGCCCCGGTGTGTGATGTTCCCCACTCTGTCTAAGAGTTCTCGTCGTTCAGTTCCCACCTATGAGTGAGAACATATGGTGTTTGGTTTTTTGTCCTTGTGATAGTTTGCTCAGAATGATGGTTCTTATATTAGATAAAATGGACTTCAAACCATTTGCTATGGTTTGGATTTGTGTTCCCACCCAAATCTCATGTCAAATTGCAATCCCCAATGTTGAAGGAGGAGCCTGGTGGGAGATGACTGGATCATGGGGACAGACTACTTCCTTGCTGTTCTCATGATAGTGAGTGAGTTCTCGTGAGATCTGGTCGCTTATAAATGTATGCATATCCTCCTTCTCTCTTTTCTTCTTCCTGTTCTGATCATGTAAGATATGCTTCCTTCCTCTTCTCTTTCCACCATGATTATAAATGTCCTGAGGCCTCTGCAGCATTATTTACTGTACAGTTTGTGGAGGCCTGAGCCAACTAAACCTGTTTTCATTATGATTACACAGTCTCAGGTAGTTCTTTGCAGCAATGTGAGAATAAAATAATACAGAAAATTGGTGTCTAGATGTGGGGCATTGCAATAAAAATAACTGAAAATATGGAAACAGCTTTGGAACCGGGTAATGGGCAGAGGTTGGAACAGGTTGAAGGGCACAGAGGAAGACAGAAAGATGAGTAAAAGTTTGGAACTTTTTTTTTTTTTTTTTGATGGAGTCTTGCTCTGTCACCCAGGCTTGAGTGCAGTGGCATGATCTCAGCTCACTGCAAGCTCCACCTCCCAGGTTCATGCCATTCTCCTGCCTCAGCCTCCAGAGTAGCTGGGACTACAGGTGCCCGCCACCATGGCCAGCTAAATTTTTTTGTATTTTTAGTAGAAAAAGTAGTCAGGATGGTCCCGACCTCCTGACCTTGTGATCTGCCTGCCTCGGACTCCCAAAGTGCTAGTATTACAGGCTTGAGCCACCATGCCTGGCTGAAAGTTTGGAACTTTCTAGAGACTTGTTGAACGGTTGTGACCAAAATGCTGATAGTGATAAGGACAGTGAAGTTCAGGCTGAATTATTCTCAGATGGAGTTGACGTACTTATTGACAACTGTCATAAAGATCACTCTTGCTGTGTCCCTGCTCTAGAGATCTATGGAACTTTGAACTTAAAAGACATGATTTAGGGTATCTGGCAGAAGAAATTTCTAAGCAGCAGAGCATTCAAGATCTTCTAAGCATGTATGCTTCTACATGTGAGCAAAGAGAAAATCTGTAACTGGAACTTATATTCAAAAGAGAAGCAGAGCATAGAGTTTTGGAAAATGTACAGCCCTGACCATGTGGTGGAAAAGGAATACTCATTTTCAGGGGAGGAACTTAATCCTGTTTCAGAAATTGGTGTAAACAAAGAGGAGCAAAAGTTAATAGCCAAGACAATGGGTAAAAGGCCTCCAAGGTGTTTCAGAGACCTTCACAGCAGCATCTCCCATCACAGGCCCAGAGGCCAAAAGGGAAGAATGGTTTCATCGGCCAGGACCAAGGCCCTGCTGCCCTGCACAATGCCAGGAAAATGCTCCCTATATCCCAGCTACTTTAGCTGCAGTCTTGACTAAAAGGGCCCCAGATATATCTCAGGCTGCTGCTTCAGAAGGTGCAAGCCAGAAGTCACCAAAGCTTCCACATGGTGTTAAGCCTGCAGGTGTGCAAAGTGCAAGATTTAAAACTTGGGAGCCTCCACCTGGACTTCAGAGGATGTATGGAAATACCTGAATATCCAGGCAGAAGTCTGCAGCAGGAGCAGAGCCCACACATAGAATTTCTATTAGGGTAGTTCAGAGTGGAAACATGGGTTTGGACCCCCCAAACAGGGTCTCCACTGGGGCACTGCCTAGTGGAGCTGTGAGGAAAGGGGCTCCATCTGCCAGACCCCAGAATGGTAGCTCCACCAGCAGCTTGCACTGTGCACCTGCAAAAGCCACAGGCACTCAACACCAGCCGTGAAAGAAGCCATGGGGGCTGCACCCTGGAGAGGTGCAGGAGCAGAGCGGCTTAAGGCTTTGGGAGTGCACCTTTTGCATCACTGTGGACTGGATGTGAGACATGGAGTCAAAAGAGATTATTTTGGAGCTTTAAAATTTAATGACTGCCCTGCTGGGTTTCAAACTTGCATGGGGCCTGTCATCCCTTTGTTTTAGCCAATTTCTCCATTTTGGGAAAGGAAAATTACCCAATGCTTGTACCTCTATTTTATCTTGTAAGTAAATAATTTGTTTTTGATTTTACAGGTTCATAGGTGAAAGGAACTTGCATTGTTTCAGATGGGACTTTGAACTTGGACTTTTGAGTTAATGCTGGAATAAGTTAAGACTTTGGTGGGGCTATTGGGAAGGTGTGATTATGTTTTAAAATGGGAGGACATGAGATTGGTGGGGGTAGAGGAGAAATAATAAGGTTTATCTCTATGTCTCCACCCAAATCTCATTACAAATTGTAATCCCCAATGTTGAAGAAGGGGCCTGGTGGGAGGTGAGTAAACCATGGGGGCAGATTTTCCCCCTGCTATTTTCATGATAGTGAATGAGTTCTCATGAGATCTGGTTGTTTATAAGTGTGTAGCACTTCCTCCTTCCCTCTATTCCTCCTGCGCCAGTCATATAGCACGTATCTGCTTTCGCTTCACCTTCGAGTTTAGTTGTAATTTTCCTGAGGTCCACACAGCCATTGTTTCTATCTAGCCTGTGAAACTGTGAGCCAACTAAACCTCTTCTCTTTGTAAATTACCCAGTCTCAAGAAGTTCTTTATAGCAATGCGAGAATGGACTAATACATAACATGCCATGTATATTTTGTCAAAAGAAAATATAATATAAAAATTACATATTAGACTTTCATAAAACAGGAATGCAGGTTTAACTTCTATGAGAACCACCAAATGGTTTGTATAAGAAAATGTAATAATTAAATCAATAAATGGAAATATATTTTAAAATAATTCATATGAAATGAAGTTCAGAGGAAAAAGTGTTGCTTATCAAAATTGTTTTATTAATAATCTCCACAATACTATAGATCAAACCTCTCTGGTCTCTCCTTGGTTTTTATGCTTTTTTTTAACTTTATCCAGCTTCTTGGGATAGGTGAGTGCCACCTGACCTCTGTTTTGCAGACTCTCAACATTCCCATTTCTGTCACTGAACCTATAACAGTTGTGTAAAGCCATCTGTCCTATAGGTGAAAGACTCATTTAGTTTGCCAGTGAAGCTGATGCCCTTCTCAAGTACATTCTTTATTGCTTTGATAAACAGACTATTCTTAATAACCTAAAGAGTGTAGTTATTGGCAGGGTTTATAGTCTTACAGAGCACATCCATGACAAATTCCTGAGTCTATGATTTCTTTTTTTTACTGTATGTCATAGCAGTTCTGGTGTCTCTTTTTTACTTACTGTTTTCCATCATTTTCTCTAGGTTTCTAGGAGCAATTATAGCAAGATATTTGTACCATTTCACAAGGGCCTTGCCAGTGTATTAGATTCTGAATCTGAGGAGAGAGGTTTCATATCCATAAACCCTCCAGTGTTTAACTCTCCCCCAGATCCGGGGCTTTCATTATTGAATTCCATGCAAACTGTCCGACTGAGCTGCTCCTGCAGTTCCCTCGGAGTATGTTTCCTTTCCTACCTTAGCAGGCCCAAGTTTTACTGGCTGGATTATAGTATGACTTATCCCTTTTTATTTGCCTATGGCCTAGCTGGAGAGAAGGAGACACGTTCTTGAAGAATGTTTTCTAGCCAGAGACATGCTCCTGCATTTCCATAAATCGTGGAGGTTTTGCTGTCTTTTATCTATGTGGAAAGTTTCCTTCTGCAGATACAAAGCATTCAGAGAATTATGGAGCTTCAAGGTTTTCAGTTGCCTCATTCTATATTTTCTCATCCCATGTATTATGGTTTTACTTTTTCCCAGCCATGGGTTTTTATTTCGCATAGGTAGCCTTGCTAGTTTGAAAATTTAAACTTCTCTAGAGGTTTGCTGTTTCTCTGATTAAGGCCTGGTATGGGTACTCAAGCTTTCTCTTCATTTTTGGCTACAGGAAATGAGACACACTTCCTATGCTACCAAGGGGCTCTCTGGCTTTTCCATTTAGTTTCACTTGATGAATAATCAACTTCAGCCTTTTAAATTTTTTCCCTGGAACATCAGTTGCCCCCAGCAACAGCCATATACCATTCTATTGAACTTGTAATTACTATTTCCTTCATATATCTAAAGCCCATAACATAGTACAGTTACTAGTATATTTTTTTCACCAATGCAACAGCTCATCTCACTACCTTGAGAGTTTAACAGTTGCATTCTTATTTTATGCCAAAGGGTATCCATCATTCATCTACTGCCAAAAATAGTCTTTACCACAACCAAGCAGCGGGTGATCCACATCCAAAATTCCTTCTTAGTATCTACTTTCTCAGACCCCCTGGGATACTAAGAAGACCCCTTGGACTTGGTTTTCTCAGAAAGAATACTCAAATATATATTAGTAGAAAGAAAGTTATTTTTACAGTTACCTTGGAATCAACATCTGTGCTGAAAGGGAAGAGAGCAAAATCACCAGGAGGAGACGTCAGACTGCAACATAGTAACAAATCCTGAGTCATGAGCAAAGGGAATTCTGAAGCAGGGATGCTGCTACACATTTGTCCTGAGTTGACCCAATAGGATCAAGCATGGAATAGGCACTGGATGCATGCTGCCCTTGGAAAGGGGGGATGAAGTATGTATGAGACAGTTCTCTTCAACTGAGGGTAATGTAAGAAGTCTAACAGCTGAGTGTTGACAGTCAAAAGCACTTGTGTGTCAAAAGTCATTCCACTCAATGAAATATTAAGTAGAAACAGGTTTTTTGCACCCATTGAAGGAAAACACACTATATGCCCTTTATCCTCTGTTGTATAAGAGCTATATTTGGTAGTAAACTCCTGCTTCATTTATAGTTTCTGCACGTATCCTGTATCCAATTTTACAAACCCATATTATACTCAGGGAGTACAGAGTGTTGTTGTAGAAAAAGTTCTGGGACAAAAAAAAAATTGTTGTTCTTAATTTTAAAGAAACGTAAGTCAAAAACAATTTAATTGAGTTAACTTGCTATTCACGGTTTTTAGAGATAAGACTATTTTCTTATAGTATGTTTTCTTGGTACATCCAGATAAAAGTAAGAGTTTATCCACACCTAGTAAAATAATTATTTATTATTGCTCTTATCCTTCAGTCATCTAGTTTTTGAAAATATATATTTTTTAATTTGAATGTTTTCATCTAGTTAATTTTTATAAAAATTTAAAGAAGCAGAGGAAATATAAGCATAATCTGATCAGATAAAATAATACGTCATCTATAAGAACACTTTTGACTAAAAGTATTTCATTTCCCCAGTGTATGCAATTTCTAACGTTTAAAAAGTGAGGAATTGTTAGAACACAAACAAAAGAAAAATATTCCAATAAAAGCATTCCTCATTCTCCTTCTATGAGTTTGACTTTTTTATATTCTACATGTAAGTGACATCATGTATATGTTTCCCTGTACCTTGCTCATTTTACTTAGCATAATGTCATCTAGGTTCATTTATGTTATCACAAATGACAGAATGTCCTGCTTTTTAAGACTGAATATTATTCCATTGTGTATATATCCCACATTTTAAAAAATCAGTTCATCAGTTGATGGGTGTTTTGGTTGTTTCAATATTTTTGCTATTGTGAATAATGCTGCAATGAACATCAGAGTGCAGATATTTCTTCAGCATATTGCAGACATATTCAGCAAACCTCCACATTGTCTAAAATAGTTATACTAATTTACAATACCACCATCAGTATAGAGTGTTCTTTTTCTCTGTGTTGTGGCCAGCAGACTGGTGATGGGGTGCAAGGTGGATAGGGAAAAAGATACATTTGTCAAAGGGTATAAAGTCTCATTCAGACAGGAGGAATAAGTTCCAATGACCTATTGCACAACATGATTACTATTTCTAAGAATAATGTATTGCATGTTTCAAAACAGCGAAAAGAGTGGATTTCATATGTTCACACTACAAAGAGTAGAAAGTATTTGAGGTGATAGATGTGTAAATTAGCTTGATTTGATCATTCCACAATGTACACATATATAGCACCATCACATTGTACCCCACAAATATATACAAATATTATGTGTCAAATAAAATAAAATAAAATAAAATATAAAACATTCCTCAGTTTCTCAAATAACACAAAAACTATGAGAATAGACAAACCAAACAAAAACAAAAATAAAAACAAAAACCTCAATACAATTAAATTTTAAGACTGGTTTTACTTTATATTCAATGTACTTTTCTACATATTATTTATTATTTAACCTGGGCATAGGAAATTATAATTGTTATAAAATATTAAGCAGTTTTATAAACAATTTCTTACATGTAAGAATGTGGAAAAACTAACTTTAAAAATAACTACAAGAATATGTGCGCTTTATCAATGTATTTTCCATTCCTACTATGATGCCAGGTAAACATTATTTTTATCCATATATTTAACATGCCTTTTTATGACCACATGTAGACTCTAATAAGACCTCAGTTATTAGTAAACTAAGGAATATTTGAAGCGTAAGAGTGTGTTTCTCAGTTTCCTGGCTGAAAACATAAACCTAAGTAATGGGGTGTACATTAGTCCATTCTCACACTTCTATAAAGATACTATCCAAGACTGAGTAATGTATAAAGAAAAGAGACTTAGTTGACTCACAGTTCAGCATGGTGGTAGGCCTCAGGAAACTTACAATCATGGTGGAAGAGGAAGCAGGTGCATCTTGCATGTCAACAGATGAGAGAGAGATGGTATGCAGGAGAAAATGTCAAATACTTATAAAATCATAAGATCTCATGAGAACTCACTCCCTATCATGAGAACAGCATCAAAGAAACCACCCCCATGATCTAATCACCTCTCACCAGGTATCTACTTCAACACCTGGGGATTACAATTCAAGATGAGATTTGAGTGGGGACACAAAGCCTAACCATATCAGGGTATATAATAAACATGTTCATTTGTATAAACTAGGCTAGGGAGAAAAGAACGCCTGAGGTGGAATGTTTCAGTGTGTCTGCAGCAGCTAGAGGGCCATGATGCCTAAGACAAAAAATGTTTTAAAAACTGACAGAGATACAAGAACAGTAACAAAGTTTGCCCCACTTCACGTTTTCTTCAGATTTTTTTTATCAGCAATTCTTTTTAAAAAAAGTTTTAACATTCTTAATTGTATAGTCCCACTTCTAAACAACTTATGTTAGAGAAACAAAACACACACTTGTGGAACCATACTGAATATAAATGGTAAGGTTATGGTAATACTGCCCTCACAGAATGAGTTTTGAAATATTCTGTCCTCTATTTTTCAGCATAGTTTGAGTTGAATTCATATTAGTTCTTTAAATGTTTAGTAAAATTAATCACTGAAGTCATCAGGCTTTGGACTTTTCTTTCCTGTGACACTTATTGTTATGGCTTCAATCTCATTAGTTGTTACTGGTCTGTTCAGGTTTTGGATTTCTTCATGATTCAATATTGATAGATTCAAGATTGGTAGATTTGAGACAGATTCAAGATAGATTTAACCTATCAAAATTCAATCTTGATAAGTTGTGTATGTCTAGGAATGCATCCATTTCTTCTAGGTTTTCAATTTATTGGCAAATGGCTCAGAGCAGCCTCTAAAGATCCTTTGAATTTTTGTGATGTCATTTGCAATCTCTCCTTTTTCATCTCTAATTTTATTTATGTGGGTATTCTCTCTTTTTTTTCCTAATTAGTCTGGCTAAAAGTTTGTTAATTTTGTTTATCTTTTCAAAAAGAAAAACTTTTTACTTCATTGGCTTTTATTTATTCCTTTGTTTCCATTTCATTTATTTCCACTCTAATATATATTACTTATTTTCTTCTACTAATTTTGGGTTTTGTTTGCTTTTCCTTTTTAAGTTCTTTAGGATGTATAATTAGGTTGTTTATTTGAAGTTTTTTTTTCTTTTTTGACATAGGCACTTATTGCTATAAACATTTCTATTAATAATGCTTTTTCTATATCCTATAGGTTTTGATATGTTTTGTTTCTTTTTCATTGCTTTTAATAACCTTTTTGATTTTTTTTTATTTCTTCACTGACCCACTGGTCATTCAGGAGCATATTTGTTTTTTTAATTTCAATGGGTTTGTATATTTCAAAATTCCTCTTGTGGTTGATTTCTGATTTCAATATATTGTGGCCAGATTAAATACAAC
This sequence comes from Mandrillus leucophaeus, assembly GCF_000951045.1. Taxonomy (NCBI): domain Eukaryota; kingdom Metazoa; phylum Chordata; class Mammalia; order Primates; family Cercopithecidae; genus Mandrillus; species Mandrillus leucophaeus. The sequence goes on from NW_012101798.1 coordinate 3,728,613, forward strand.
ACCTTTAATTTTTTTGAATTTTTTTCTGACTTATTATATGGACTAACATATGGTCTATCCTTGAGAATGATCTATGTGCTGAGGAGAAGAATGTGTATACTGCAGCCGCTGCATGAAAAGTTCTGTTAATATTTATTAGATCCATTTAGTCCAGAGTGCAGATTAAGTACAATATTTCTTTGTTGATTTTCTGTCTGGAAGATCTGTCCAATGCTCCAAGTGGGATGTTCATGTCTCCAACTATTATTATATTAGTCTATTGTTCTCTGTAGCTCTAATAATGTTTGCTTTATAGATCTGAGTATTCCAGTGATGTGTGCATAAATATAAAATTGTTATATCCCTTACTGAGTTGACTACTTTATCATTATGCAATGACCTTCTTTGCTTCTTTTGATAGGTTTTATCTTGAAATCTATTTTGTCTGATATAAATATAGCTGTCCTTGCTCTTTTTGGTTTCTATTTACATGGAATTTTTTTTATCCCGTTGCTTTCAATCAATGTGTTTTTATAGGTGAGGTGTATTTCTTTTAGGCACAGATAATTTGATCTTTTTTTTAGTCCATTCAGCTACTCTGTATTTTGATTCAAAATTATAGTCTATTTACAATCAGTGTTAACATTAGTAAGTAAGGACTTATACCCTTTTGTTATTCGTTTTCTGGTAGTTTTGTCCACTCTTTCTTCTTTTCTTCCTTCCTTCCTGTACGCCTTTTCGTGACAGCGATGCTTTGGTGGTATGTTTTATTTTCTTGCTTTGTATTTTTCTGTGTACTTCCAGATTTATTGGAACTGCTTTGTATGTTATTTGTTTCTTTTCATTTGCTGTTTTTAGGATCCTATTAAAATTATTTTAATCATTGTGTATTGGATTATTAAATGTCTTGAAATTGTCTTCTCTAGGTTAAATCTTCTTGGGATTTGATGTTCTTATAGTAGATCATTGATATATTTCTCTAGGTTTGGAGATTTTTCAGTGATTGTCCCTTTGAATAAGCTTTCTAGCCTGATCTCTTTCTCCACCTCCTCTTTAAAGCCAATAACTCTTAGATTTGCCCTCTTAATGCTGTTTTCCTGATCTTGTAGATATCCTTCACTTTTTAAAATTCTTTTTCTTCTGTCTCCTTTGACTGCGTGTTTTCAAATATTCTGTTGTCAAGTTCACTAATTCTTTCTTTTGCTTGATCAGTTGTGCTGTTCAGAGACTCTAATACATTCTTTAGTATGGCAATTGAATTTTTCCAGCTCAGAATTTCTACTTGATTCTTTTTAATTATTTAAAATTCTTTATGAAAGTTATTGATAGAATTCTGAATTTCTTCTCTGTGTTGTCTTGAATTTCTTTTGAGTTTCCTCAAAACAGTTTTATTGAATTCTATCTGAAAGGTCACATATTTGTGTTTCTCTCAGAGTGATCTCTGCTGCCTTATTTAGTTTGTTTGTTGAGGGTATGTTCTCCTGGATTGTCTTAATAATTGTGAATATTAGTTGGTGTCTGGGCATTGAAAATTTATTTATGTATTATGGTCTTTGCATTCTGGGCTTTTGTGTACCTATCCTTCTTAGGAAGGTTTTCCCCATACTCAAAGAGACTTGGGTATTGTGATCTATGTCTTTGCTCGCCGCAGCTATATCTGCTTTACAGGCATCACAAACTCAGTAATGTGGTTCTATAGACTTACAGACTTACCACCTTGGTTGTCTTGGGTAAGATCCAGAAAATTCCTCTGCATTACCAGGCAGAGACTCTTAATCTTGTCTCTTACTTTTTCCCAAACAAATGGAGTCTGCCTGTGCTGAGTTGCCTGGAACTGGGGGAGGGATGAAACAAGTTACCCCGTCACCACCACCACTGGGACTGTGCTGGGTCAGACCTGAGGGCAGCACAACACTGGGTCTCACCCATGACCCACAGTAACCTCTGCCTGGCTACTACCTATGTTCACTCAAGGACCACGGGCTCTACAATCATTAAGTGGCAAATCCAGCCATGTTCTTGTTCTTCCTTTCAAGGCAGCATATTCCCCTGGCACCAAGCAGATTCAGAGATACCGTCCAGGAGCCAGAGCCTGGAGTCAGAAACTTAAGAATCTACTTGGTTCTCAATTCTACTGTGGCTACCCAAGCTTCAAGACAAAGTCCTTCCCACTCTTTCCTCTCCTTTTTTCAGGCAGAGGAGTCTCTCCTGGCAATCATCCTGCTAGGCCCACTGCAAGTACTGCCTGGCTACTGCTGATGCTCACTCAAGTCCCAAGGGAGCTCTACAGTCAGCTTGTAGTGAATTCTATTAGTCTGAGTTTTTCCCTTCAGGACAGTGGAATCCTTTCTGACCCAGGGAAGGTCCAGAAATGCCATTCACGTGCCACGGCCTGGAATCAAGGACTCCAGGAGCCCAGTTGGTGCTCTAACTCACTGTGGCTGAGCTAGTACCCAACCTGATTTTTGGGTCTTATGAAGATGCTTTTTTTGTGTGGAGAGTTGTACAATTTGGTATTCCTTCTCAGGAAGGGGGTACAATCACTAGAGGCTTTTTTTTTTTTTTAGACAGAATTTCGCTCTTGTTGCCCAGACTGGAGTGCAAAGGTGCAATCTCGTCTCACCACAACTTCCACTGCCTGGGTTCAAGTGATTCTCCTGCCTCACACTCCCCTCTAGAGGTTTCTAATAGACTATCTTGCTCTTTCTCCCTCTCTGCAATGTAATTTTACATATTTTGGTTTTGATCCACTATCTATTATTTCTAAATTTCAAATCAAAATAGAGCCCATTCCCAAATTGTGATGTTTTCAAAGATTCTCTATTATCTATAATAATGTCACTCACATGTTACCAAATGATTACACCATACAAAACAGTATGGTATGTGGTAAAAGTGAAATACAAGAGTACTGACACCGTTCATAATAAATAGATACCATGAAGAAATTGGAAATATCCTAATAGGTAAGGTATCTATGTAAACTGTAACATTTTATTACTTTTTATTTTCAATCAACTTTCATGGTCCAATAAAGTCCTATATTAATAGAGTACACTTGAAACTAAAAGAAAAAACAGGCATGTCATAGTGACTGTAAAGATTACAATATAGCCTGAATTACTTCAGTTGTATCAGTCCTTCGAAAGCAGTGGATAAAATATTGCCGATATTTATCATCATTCATTAATTTCACTTATAAATAATATTTCAAAGTAAAGAAAAACATTTTGCCTCTTTATCATAATAGAAATTGTTGCTACACATCCTATTGAAGATCTTTTAAAGCGAGTTTTATTAAGTATAATTTACATGTATAAAATTAAAGTATGATTTTGTAATTTATAAAAATTTTCTTTTTTATATATAATTTTATGAATTTTGACACAATTATACACTAGTGTAATGGCCACAAATAAGATCTAAAATTTATCACCTCAATAATTCCCTTGTGACTTTTTGCAGTCAATCCTCTCCATTTACATTTGGCCCTTGTGACAGTTGTTTTAACTTCTATCATAATGTGTCACCTAAATTAGATTACTTTTAAGAGACATTGAACACAACTAATAGTAATAGCTAAGAAAATGTGTGTAACCTGGGACTATAATAGAAAATGTTATTTGCAATGTTAACAGTTTATATTTAACTAGTAGGCCATGGAAACTCCTGAACACTATACAGAATAGGGTGGCATAGGTATAGCTGCTATTCAGCGTAATAAAAATATGTGACCAATTCATGAAATGAAAAATAAATTAACAGAAATGGTTCCTGGGAAACACAAACATTACTAGAGACTCACTAGATAAAAGAATTTAATCTAATTTTCTTAAATGTAATCAAAGAACTAAAGGAAGCCATGTTTGAAGAACTACAGGGAAAGTGGAAAATAATGTTTCAACAGTGAATAAACAGACAAAGATAGACATTATAAAAATAAATTTATGGAAGTTACAAAATTGAATAGTACAATAATAGACCCAAAAAATTAACAGTAGGGTTAAGCAGGCAAAAAAATCGTCACAAACTTGAAAATAGGTAAAATGAAATTATCTAGCCTAGGGAGCCAAAAGGAAAAATAAATAAACAAATGAAAGACATTGAGACCTATGAAATACCATTAACAGTAAAAACATAAAGAATGGCAATGTCAAAAGAGAGAGATAAAATAATTAAGGAATATTTAAGTTAAAAACCTAAGAAATTTGATAAAATACGTGAGTCTACATTTTCAAGAAGTTCAACAAGCTCCAAACAAAATAAATTCAAATTCAATTTGAGACATATTATAATCAAATTGTCAAAAGACAAAGTCAGAACATTACAAACAGCAACAGGAAAATGACTTGTCATGTACAAAAATATTCAGTAAGACTAACACCTGATTTTTAATGAGTCAATACTGCCAATCAAGAATTCTATATCTGACAAAAACCATTCTTGGAAAATAAAAGAGAAACTATCACATTCTTAGATAAACAAAAGCTGATTGTTCATTGCTAATAGAACTGAAAAAAAAAAACCTTCTAAAAGTAGTTCTTCAGGATAAAATGAAAGGATATTACATTGTGATTTGAAGCTATGTCAAGAAATAAAGAACACTGGTCAAAGTAACTACATCAAATAATGTTAAAACCAGTATCACTAACATTTTGGTTTGTAACTTCTCCATTTTATTTATACTGACTAGAAAATAGGTATGTCTCCATTTATTAAAATCAGAAATAAATGTTAGGACATTATTACTGACCTAACAGAAATAGAAAGGTTTATAATAGAATGCTATGAACGAATTTTAACCCTAAAATTAGATAACACAATGAAATAGACAAATTCCTAAAAGCAGAAAATATACCGAAACTAACTGAAATAAAAAATAGGGAAAGTGAACAGACCTATAACAAATGTACAGATTGAATCAGTAATTAAAAGCCTCCCAAAAAAAAGAAAAAAACAGGACTCAATGTCTACTTTGATGAATTCTAACAAACATATAAAGAATAATTAATGTCAATTTTTTTCCTATGTCTTCCAATAAATATATAAAAGAAAACACTTCCTAATTTATTCTACAAGACCATCATTACCCTTTTGTCAGTCAAAGAAGTCACTAAAAAATTAAACTAGAAAACAATACTACTTATTAATACGGATGGAAAATCTTAAACAAAATACTACACACCCATTCTGGCACCCATTCTACACACCCAAAGGGCAGACCTTTTCATGACAAAAACACCGACAAAGCAGAAATAGCAGGGATTTTCTCAACATGCCAAAGGGCATTTATTAAAACCTTACAACTAGCATTATAATCATAGTGATAGACTGAAAATGTTCTGCCTAAGAACAAGACAAGGGTGTCTATATCATTTCGATTCAACATTGTAATGTAAGTACTACCCAAAGTAATTAGGCCAGAAAAACAGTAAAGCCATCCTAGTTTGAATGAAAAAAGTAAAACTATTTATATTAGCGTATGACATTGTCTTCTCAAAAAATCCTAAATAATAATATATATATTTATAAAAAGTTATAACTAATTACATATTGAGAAGAATTGTAGTATATAAGATGAATATGTGAAAACTAATTTCATTTCTATACACTAACAATGAATCATCACAAGAAGAGATTATTCCATTTATAATAGTATCAAAAAGTTAAAATATTCATGAATAAATTTAACCAATAAGGAGAAAGGCTTGTATACTGAACACTACAAAGCACTGCTGGACGAAGTCCTAAATAAATTAATGAAAAAGCATTCCCTGTTCATAAATTAAAAGTCTTATTTTTTATTTTTTATTTTTTGAGGAGTTTCGCTCTGTCGCCCAGGCTGGAGTGCAATGGCGAGATCTCAGCTCACTGTAACCTCCGCCTCGCGGGTTCAAGCGATTATCCTGCCTCAGCCTCCGGAGTAGCTGAGATTACGCACATGCGCCACCACGCCTGATTAATTTTGTACTTTATTAGTAGAGACGAGGTTTCACCATGTTGGTCAGGCTGGTCTCGAACTCCTAACCTCAGATGATCCACCCGCCTCGGCCTCCTAAAGTTCTGGGATTACAGGCGTGAGTCACCGCGCCCGGCCAAAAGTCTTAACATTGTCAAGATGGCAATGGTCTCCAAAGTAATCTACAGGTTCAATGCCACCTATAAAGTTCCAATGGTTTCTTTTGCAGAGATGGAAAAGCTAATACCAAGAATATATGGAATTTAATGGAGCCTAGACTCACCAAAGTAATATTGGAAAGGAAAAGAATAAAGTTGAACGTCTATGTTTTGAGTGTGTCCCCCCAAGTATGGAGGTGTTGCTAATGTGACTAAGAGGTGAGGTCATTAAGAGATAATTAGGCCATAGGAGTTCCTCCCTTGTGACTGGTACTAGATGCCATTATAAAAGGGCTTACCTGAGGAGGTTTTTGTTGTTTTGTTTTTTACCTTCTGCTTTCTGCCATTTGAGGATATAACATTTCTCTCCTCCAGAGAATGCAGTATTCAAGGTGCCATCTTGGAAGCAGGGACAGAATCCTCACCAGAAAATGAAACTGCTGGTGTCTTGGTTTTGAACTTCCCGGAACTGAAATACATAAATGTTTGTTCTTTATAAATTTCTCAGTCTGTCATATTTTATTGTAGCAGCACAACATGAACTAAGTCAAGGACTCTCACTTCTCAATATAAAAATTTCCTGCAAAGAAACAATATCAAGAAAGTGTGGTGCTGACCAAAGATATCATGTACACCACTGAAATCTAACTGAGAATCTAGAAATAAAGCCACACATACTTAGTCTTTTGAAATAACCCACACAAAATTTCACTACTAAATTACTGCTTTTTGATTCTTCAAATTGTGCATTTAGGATGCTAAGTAATTTTGAAAAAATAACCGAGCCCTGCATATCAATATCAATCCCCTACCTGTATTATTATTTTTTTAAATCTCAGCTTAGTTTGTAAGGCTACCAGGCAAATGTTATGTGGCTCCACCTTAGCATACTTCATCATTTTTTGTAATGATTGAAAATCCAAGCATCCCATTAAGATTACTTTGCCTATCATTTGACAGTAAATTGAAAGCCATAATGCTGAACTTCGGCATCTCTCCATATAAACATGTCATTACATACACTCATACTACTTCCAAATTCTTATAACACTATGTGTTCTCCTAGTGCTTTCACACACTTCCTCTTCAAAAATAACCCAAAGTACCTGTTTCCATTTCTATTATTTCCATTTATTTCTTTGTCGACTACAGAAAATGTTCTCTATAACTCCAAAGAAATTTTTTCCAAAATGACAAATAGTCTTCTAAATACCAAACTAGTTTCTCACTATTTTTTTTACCTTGTTGCATGAATTTATACTGTCATTTACATCCTTCTCATTATAATTTTACCTTTTTTTTTTTTTTTTTTTTTGAGACGGAGTCCTGCTCTGTCCCCCAGGCTGGAGTGCAGTGGCATGATCTCGGCTCACTGCAACCTGTGCCTTCTGGGTTCAAGCAATTCTCCTGCTTCAGCCTCCTGAGTAGCTGCTGGGATTACAGGTGAGTGCCACCATGCACACCAGCTAATTTTTGTACTTTTAGTAGAGACAGGGTTTCACCATGTTGGTCAGGCTGATCTTGAACTCCTGATTGCATGATCTGCCCACCTTGACCTCCTAAAGTGCTGTGTAAGCCATCGCACTAGGCCATAATTTTACTTTTTAAAGCTTTTTTTTTTTTTTGGTGTCTTCAAGAATGTGTGCTTTTTCCCATTTTATGTGCTCAATATTGTTTTATTTTGGAATTTTTTTCTCCATTTATTTCTTAAATTTGATGCTTTCTGAGGTTCTTTGTTCTTCATTTCCTTTCCATTTTGTCACAGAATAATTAATGAATGCCTTTGCTTTCAACCATCTATGGGTGATTGTTAATTCTTTGTTTTCAGTCCACTCCTATTCTGAATTTCAGACCTTCAGTTTGCCTACAAGATGTTCCACTTAATATTACACATCTTAATTGAAACTAAAATGAAAAAACATAAGACCTACATGGCACCAGGAGGAGACAGAAACAACACATTCATTCTTTTGCCTAAAACCTGATAGTTAAGTGTGACTCCTCAATTCTCCTTAATTATCACATGTAACTGATGATGATCTCTCTTATTTTTATACCTCACAGTCTCTTAAAGTTGACTAATCTTTTTAACTCCAATTTCAAATTAAGTTGCTGTAGATCCTCTCTCACTAGTATTATTAACATAAGGCATTCTGATTGGTCTTCTAGCCTTCTGAGTAGTTTTCCTTAACCCTTCCTCATCCCAGTCCATCTTTTATACTACTTCCAGAGTGGAAGATAATACAAATATAATGATAATTAAAATTTGTAAAAAATTATTTAATGCCTCTGCTTCACTCAGGAGCCACCTAATCTACTTCGGTATTGACAAATTGTATTCCAGGTAACAGACAAAGTGGATCTTCTGTTACTAGAAAGTAAAATTAGAACCAAGAGACCATGACATGGTGAGAAAGAATTCATGCTACCTGTGTCCTTAGAAAGAGTTGCAAAACCTGTTCTTCTGCAACCAAGTCAAAGTACAGTTTCTGCAAGTAATACAGCTGGTAATATCCCAGCCAACCACCAATAAGCAACCTGGTGCCAACTGATGGACTATGCAAAAATCAGCCAATTAATAGAGATTCATGATTTTGGGCTTAAAGGTTATCCAATGAAGACTCTGTTATCACTTCCTTGGCTCCTCCCCTGCCCTGCAGTTTTTGCATTTATGATCTTTAACTCTCTACTCCCCATATCAAAGTGCACTTTCATTTTACACCAAAGAGTGCCTCTTTCCAGTATGCAGAATACTTGTAGAAAATAAAGTTCTCCTCTTGCCTTCACAGATCTCATGGGTATTTTATTAACAGTGTCCACCACAAATACCTCTATGTTAGAGATTTTTTTCTAAATTTATATAATGCTTGATTTGGCCTTTCTAGACTAAGTTATATGTGTATCTATTCAGAGCTAACTGTGAGGACCATGAGCCGTGACACAGCCACAGTGATACAGGAGGTAGAAAGAAATTATTTAGGCAGATACTGAGGGTAAAAGAATCCTCGGCAGAATTTCCCTTCTAACAAAAAGCAGCTCAAGAAATTATTTTGTCTAACAAAGAGCAGCCTGAAAAATGGAGCTGCAAACATAAATACGCAAAGTGGTAGCTTGCACAGGGGAATGCCAGCAGCAGTGCCAATAGAAAAGGGCTATTTGGGGGCCAGACATGTCTAACATGGAGGCTCCATCTTCCCTTTTTTTGTTAACAGGTGTACAGTAAAGGAATGGGCAATATGGCACCGGCCAGGCAGAGAACCCATCTGCATAATAAAAGATTAAGGTGGGGTCAGCCAGTTTTTCAGGCCCTATGCAAATGGCACACCTGGTCCAACCAATCTTTTGTGCCCTATGTAAATCAGACACCGGCTCCTCGAGCTCATCTATAAAACCCCCTGCATTTCATTGCAGAAACAGCAACCCATTCTCCAGGACCCCTCTCTGTAGCAAGAGAGCTCTTCTCTTTCTTGTGCCTATTAAACTTCTGCTCTTAACCTCACTCTTGTGTGTCCACGTCCTAGTTGTCTGTGGCCATGAGACAATGAATCTCAGATATCACCCCAGACAAATGAGGCCATTTCATCAGGAGGTCCTGAGAACATGTGTACCAGATGGTTGGGTTACATTTTAGGGAGACATAAAATGTCAATAATAGATGTAAGATATACTTTGGTCTGGAAAGGCAGGGCAACTTAAAGCAGGAACTTAACAGTCATAGATGGATTCAAAAACTTTCTGACTGCCAATTGGTTGAAAGAGTTATTATCTAAAACCTGAGATGCATAGAAAAGAGTGTGTGGGTTAAGATAAGGGGTTGTGGAGACTAAGGTTTTTATTTTATAGATAATGTCTCATAGGTGGCTGCCCTTAGAGGCAATAGATGGCAACGTTTTCTATTCAGATCTTTAAAAGGTACAAGATTGTCAGCTAATTTATTCAGGACCTGAAAAATATCTGGAAAGGGAAGGGGATTCTCTATATTATGCAAATTTCCCCCACAAGAGACAGTTTTGCAGGGTCATTTAAAAATATGTCAGATAAATATGTTTTGGGGTAAAATAGCTTAATTTCTTTCAGAGTCTGCTATTTGATACTATACTAGAGTCAGTTTGGACTTTGGTTCCTATTGCTACAAGGAGTCTGTTTTGTCAGTCCTAAGATTTCTCTTGTAATGTTAATGCTGGTCACTTGTACCTGAATTCCACAGGGAGGAGACTATACTGAGATATGTCCAAACACCCCTTCTCATCATGGTCTAAACTAGTTTTTCTGGTTTCTTCGGAATTCCCTTGGATGAGAAGGGGGATCCTTTTAGTTGGTTGGGGGGCTTAGAATTTTATTTTTGTTTTCCACTTCCATTGCACTCATCTAATACTTATTTTGTAACTGGTAAACTGGTCTGTGATCTCTAGGAGTGCAGAAATTAAGTCTGATATTTCCATGCCTAATATTATACCTGAATTTTACTGAATAGTTGTTGAAAAAAAAGTTAATGAATCGAGACACTGCTATAAATGCCTGAGACTGAGTAATTTATAAAGAAAAGAGGTTTAATTGACTCACAGTTCCACACAGTTGGGGAAGCCTCAGGAAACTTAACAATCATGACATAACCAGAAGCAGGCACATCTTACATGGTGGCAGCAAGAGAGAGTATGTGAAGAAGGAACTATCAAACACTTATAAAACCATTAGATCTCCTGAGAACTCACTCACTATCATGAGAACAACATGGGGGAAACTATTCCTGTAATTCAATCACCTCCCACCAGGTCCCTCCTTCAACATGTGGGGATTATGGGGATTAAAATTTAAGGTGAGATTTGGGTGAGGACACAGAACCAAACTGTATCATTCTGCTCCTGGCCCCTCTAAAATCTCATCTTTTTAAAATTTTAAAACCAATCATGCCTTCTCAACAGTCCCACAAAGTCTTAACTCATTCCAGCATTAACCCAAAGTCCAAGTCAAAAGTCTCATCTGAGATAAGGCAAGTCTCTTCTGTGTAGGAGCCTGTAAAATCAAAAGCAAGTTAGGTACTTATAAGGTACATTGGGGGTATGGGCATTAGGTAAGAACTTCCATTCTGACATTTTCTGACTGTGCCCCCACAAAAATCTTATCTTGAATTGTAGTTCACATAATTGCCACATGTTGTGGGAGATACCCAGTGGGAGATAATTGAATCATGAAAGTGGATTTTCCCACACTGTTCTCATGGTAGTGAATAGGCCTAACGAGATTTGATGGCTTTGTAAGAGGAAAACCCTTTCACTTGGTTCATTCTCTCTTGCCTGACCACCTAAGATGTACCTTTTACCTTCTGTCTTGATTGTGAGGCCTTCCCAGCCATGTGGAACTGTGAGTCCATTAAACCTCTTTTTCTTTATAAATTACACAGTCTCAGGTATGTCTTTATCGGCGGTGTGAAAATGGAGTAATACACATGCCAAAAGGGAGAAATTGGCCAAAACAAAGGGGTTACAGACCTTATGCAAGTCCAAAACCCAATATGGCAGCCATTAAATCTTAAAGCTTCAAAATGATCTCCTTTTACTCACTGTCTTACATTGAGGGCACGCTGATGCAAGAGGTGGGCTCCCAGAGCCTTGGGCAGTTTTAGCTCTGTGGCCTTGCAGTGTATAGCCACTGCAGCTGCCTTCTTCACAGGCTGGCTTTGAGTTCCTGCAACTTTTCCAAGTGTATGGTGTAAGCTGTTTGTGGATCTACAATTCTGGGGTCTGGAGGACAGAGACCCTCTTCTCCCATCTCCACTAAGAAGTGCTCCATAGGGGACTCCATGTGGGGACTCTGACCCCACATTTCCCTTCTGTACTGCCCTAGCAGAGGTTCTCCTTAAGGGCTCCACCTCTGCAGCAGACTTCTGCCTGGCCATCCAGGTATTTGTATACCTCTCCTGAAATCAAGGCAAAGGTTCCCAAACCTCAATTCTTGACTCCTCTGCACCTGAAGACCAAATACCACATGGAAGCCACCAGGGTTTGGGGCTTGCACCATCTGAAGCAACAGCCCAAGCTGTATCTTGGGCCCTTATAGCTATGGCTGAATCTGGATTGGCTGGGATGCAAGGCTGCACACAGCAGCAAGGTCCTAGGCCTGGCCTACAAAACAATTTTTTTTTCTTCCAGGCCTCCAGGTTTGTGATGGGCAGTACTACTCTGAAGACCTCTAACATACTCTGGAGACATTTTCCCCATTTTCTTGGTGAATATAACATTTGACTCCTCATTACTTAAGCAAATTTCTATAGCCAGCTTGAATTTCTCCCCAGAAAATGGGTTTTTCTTTTCTACCACGTGTTCAGGTTGCAAATTTACCAAACTTTTACACTCTGACACCTCTTGAACATTTTGCTGCTTAGAAATTTCTTCCACCAGATACCCTAAATTATCTTCTCAAGTTCAAACTTCCACAGATCTCTAGGACAGAGACAATATGCTGCCAGTCTCTTTGCTAAAACACAGCAAGAGTAATATTTACTCCAGTTTCCAATAGTTTCTCATCTTCCTCTGAAACCACCTCAGCCTGGACTTTATTGTCCACATCACTATCAGCATTTTGGTCAAAACCATTCAACAAGTCTCTAGATAGTTCCAAAGTTTCTACATTTTCCTCTCTTCTTCTGAGCCCTCCAAACATTTCTCATCTCTGCCCATTACCCAGTTCCAAAGTCGCTCCCACATTTTCAGGCTATCTATCTAGCAGTATACCACTCTACTGGTACCAATTTACTATATTTGTTCATTCTCACACTGCTATAAGGAACTGCTCAAGATTAGGTAATTTATAAAGAAAAGAGGCTTAATTTACTCAGTTCTGCATGCATGATGAGGCCTCAGGAAACTTACAATCATGACAAAAATGGAAATAGGCACATCTTACATGGCAGCAGGTGAAAGAGAGAGAGCATTTGAAGAAGGAATTATCAAACACTTAAAAAACCATGAGATCTCATAAGAACTAACTATCCTGAGAACAACATGGGGTAAGCTGCCCCCTTGATCCTGTCATCTCCCACCAGGTCTCTTCCTTGATCATTGGGGATTATGGGGACTACAAATCGAGACGAAATTTGGGTGGGGACACAGAGCCAAACCACATAAATTGCAGTGGTCTGGAACCAAACCCACAATATCTCCAAGATATGCCTTTTGTTTGATGCTGTTATAAATAATGATGTTTAGTAAATATTAAACAATTATATACACTTTATAAAGAAAAAAATATTTAACTTATATTGTGATAATACATTAAGCATTTTATTCTGATATTTGAAAAAAATGATAGGCCATACTTTGTTCATTTGTCTATTTTTAATTTTAAAATTTATTTAAGATTTTTTTTCTAAACAATAGGACCAGTGCATAGAGAAACAATGTTACTAAGGTTATTAATTCAATTATCAAATTGCCCAATGAATCAATGCAAGAGAAAAAATTTCTATTACAAGGCTACTTATGTAAACATTAACTATTATTCTAATTATCTTTCATTTCTTTTATAAATGTTTCTATAACTAGCACATTGGACCGATGATGTGAAATCATGGTGACTATAGTTGTTGTTATATGTGTGAACAACCTTGGTGATAAATTAAAACAAGAGAAATGATGTGGTTCATTACTTTTCACAGTGTTTCTACAAAGGGGAGTACAATAGGAATTTTCTTAACTAGGAAAAATAGAAGAAAATATCAGACACTTGGGTGACGAATTTTGTTCATAAAGCAGGAAAAATGAATCATGATAAGGAATAATAAGGGATATTGCCAGTGAGTAGACATGTGACAATGTCTGTTTTTGTTTTTCTTGGAATGGATTTAAATGAGTATTGATTTAAGGCAAAGAAATGGATGAGATAATGTCATGGTCTTTCACAACATTTAGATATCTTGACTTCAAAACCCTATGATGAGATATGCAGAATGAAAAGCAGGTTTGTTGAGAATAATTGCCTACTCTTTGTTTAGTAAGTGATAGATAAAACAGATGGATTCTATAAGAAAAAAATTCACCTTTCAGTTATAAATTTCCCACTTACGATCAGAGAGAATGAGCTGGACAGTGTTGAGCTGATCAGAGTATTTTGAATTCTGATTTTTGGAAGAGACCCACTCAAATCCTACATTGCTTTCAGATAGAAAAAAAAAATGTATTGTAAAATTGCCTACTATGAAAAGCCTAGTTTTCAGGAATATGTTGAGTCTATGGGATTTATTTATCATTACCATCACATTCAGCTGGTTCTTTTCTGATTTTAATTTACGGTGTTTACACAGATCCTGGTTAAGTTAACCTTACAGATTTTTAAATTCACAAACTTTCTTATATTCCAAAGCATACTTGTTAAAATTTATTCTCACACTTTTATATGACATGTTGATATACAAATATTGTATTTATTTAACCAGCTAAGTCTAACACTCTGGAGGAAAATATAGCCTCTAATATTTTTATCATTAAAAAAAAAATCACTGATTTTACAGGAAAATATGTTTAGCATAATTTTTGTAAATATGTATTGCAGAGGATAATTTACAAAAATCTTAAATAAAAGTATATAATCCTAATATCTTTTTAAGCAATATATATATTCATAAATGAAGGAAAGGTCATATGTGGAATAAATGATATTTTCCTTGATTTTATTCTTTAAAATGGCATAAGGAAGAGGATATATTTTTGTTCTTAATTTTGATTTCCTGATTATAATTATTTATGTGTGAAATGATATCAGACTTGACTATTCATACATAATAATATTAAAATTTATGATGTGCTTCTTGGAAACATAAAGCTTGTTAGAATTATATTTCTGATTGGCATTGAAAATGAATTAAAATGCTTTTACAATATGTTAAAACATTTTATTAATATACATTTTACATCACTATCATTTAAATAGTAATATATTCTATTATTAATTTTAGCAGCAGTAAGTCATTAACTCGAGTATATTGTTTTAGGACTTGAAAAGTAATTTTAAAAGATTAAAAGTAAAATATTTTTTATTTTAAATTTATTCTCATTAGGTTAAGGAACAATTTACTTATCTTTACATGAACCTTAAAAATTTAATTGAAAAAATTGATTTATTCTGTCGAAGATGTCATCAACAGAAACTTCTGACTGTCTAATATACATGACAATGATGTAAACTAATCACCTACTGACGCTAAGCATATGCTTCTCCCTACACTTAGGACGAAGATGTGGACAATACAAAATTTCACAAATGAATAAAATTGATTTGTTGGTAAGAGACTCTTAAGAAAACACAAACCATGAATACAATACTGTATGCTTGTCTGTGGAAAACTACAGAAGATATTTGGCAAGAGAAACCTTAATGGTGATTAAGAGCCAGACACATGACTATCAGATGTAAGAACAGAACAGGTACAGAGAGTATGAATGCAAATTATTGAGATAGAAACAACCTTTATATGTTTCAGGGGCAGTTTGGCCAGGATAAGAGTAGTAGAAGTCAAATGTAACAGTGTTCACAAACCACAAAGTTTAATTGAATGATTAATAGGTATGTTTGGTTTAGTTTACCTATCCAGACTAATTTTTTTTTTTTTTTTAATTTATGGAAGAGGAGGGGGCTAGGAGGTTTGGCCTTGCAGTTAGCTCCCTGCCCTTTCAGTCTATTCTTTAAAAATGTGCCACTTAATGCAATTAACATTACAGCAGTAAGGAAATTTCTTTGATAAGGTCAAGCCATTGTATAAGCATCTCTCCTTCATAGGGATTCCAACTTGATAAAGCAGCATGCTCTTCATGAATTTCCACTTCAATACGCAACTCAAAACCCATTTCTTTTGTAAAGTCTGACATAAACTCCCACAGGAAGTTTAAGTTTTTTTTTTTTTTCACATTTATACCGTTTTAATATATTTTTATTATAACATATACAATTTTATAGTTATAATTTGAGTAGATGTCAGTCTCCCTGTTAAATTACGTCTTTCTAATGGATAGCAATATATTATTTTGATCCACACGACTGGCAAGCATAGTAGATGTTCAATATATTTTGGCTTACCTGAATAATGTAATTGCAACACTGTTTTTGAACCAAGGACAATGTAGAGTGATTATAGGTTATGAGAATAAAAAATAAAATGGTGTTAGGGCGCGGTGGCTCACGCCTGTAATCCCAGCACTTTGGGAGGCCGAGGCGGGCGGCATGAGGTCAGGGATCAAGACCATCCTGGCTAACATGATGAAACCCCGTCTCTACCAAAAATACAAAAATTAGCCGGGTGCGGTGACGGGCACCTGTAGCCCCAGCTACAAGGGAGGCTGAGACAGGAGAATGGCGTGAACCTGGGAGGCGGAGCTTGCAGTGAGCCGAGATCGTGCCGCTGCACTCCAGCCTGGGTGACAGAGCAAGACTCCGTCTCAAAAAAATAATAAAACAAACAAACAAAAAAAAATAAAATGGTGTTCCACACTGCAAATTTTGAGTATCATGTCAAGTACTTTGAAACTTAGGAAAGAAGGGTGTTATTTCAAAAGGGAACATGCAGGACCAGCGTGCCATGAAAGCACTACCTTTACTTATCTATTTCCTAGATGACATCAAGCATACTCTTTCACTTACAGAAATAATAAATGACATTACCTTCTTAGTAGAAATGAACATTTATAGTTTGCAATAGTGGAATGAAATTACATAGAAATGTCTTTGTTGAAAATAAATTATGGATGACTTATAAGCTTTAGTACTTATAGAGGTATTAAACCTCAGTGTAGTATTCAAATAGGTTATAATATCTTCTCTCTGGTATCTCATTTTATATGTACTAATTGAACAGCATGCATATTTTCTTGTTAATATACATTTTCATGTATTGATGTTTGTTTTTGAAATTAATTGTAAACCAAGGACTTTTTTTTATATAACTTAAGGTACAAAAAAATAAATATAGGGAGCAACTTTTGAAATGTCGGCATTTCTATTCACCTTCCCCACTGTCTTTTAAATTTTAATAAGCTAAGATTCTGCATTAATTATGTAATTATCTTAAATCCACAAATTGGACAGAGATTCTTGTGCTACAATTATCTGCACCTATTTCACTGTGGCAAACTTGCTCAATGGGGACAAAACAAGTTCCTCTAAAAAGAACGATTTTCACCAGTATACAAACATTAAGACAAAGCAATACTTGAGAGAGCGCCATTGAGTGTACCTGTGAGAAATGCAAACTGTTAAAGATTCTTTTATTTTAGAAAACTTTTCCATGAACTATCCTTTCATTGTCTTAGAAGTGACAAGGCATTTTAAGTTATTTTTTTTTACAACAATATAAACCTACATTCAATTTCGTAGTAAGGTTATTATATCAAAAAGAACTCATCTTATTTTTAAAGACAAACCAAATTCAAAAGTCTGCATTCTTTTAAGAGTAAGCATTTTTCTTAAATGTATTCAACGTTTTTTGAGTTTGTTTGTTTGTTTCTTCCTTGAAAACATTATAAAGATTGCAAGGACTTCTGAGATGGAATAGCACCAAAGAAGCCTTCTGAAGTAAAAAAAAAAAAAAAAAAAAAAAAAAAATTGTAAAACCAGAGATACTTGAAGTAGCTAGCTAGACTCACTGCTGCATTATAGAAATGAAATGTGGTGCTTTATAAAACAAAAACAACAGATAGGTATAGTTACTGGTTACCTCATGATAGGCAGAATTAAACAAAAATAAGATCAGAGAGACCAAATGAAACAGCTGCCAAACTAGGAATTACACCAAATTTTGTTCATCCGCATAGCATTATTATTTTATATTGTATGCCACATCCCATATCTTGATCACAGGATCTGAAATGATTTTTAAAGACAAGGGAAATATTTATATTATTTTAATCTATCAGCTTTTAATATCGTGAGAATTCCTTACAAGGATGAAGATTTATTACCCTCATTCACAGTTGTTTATACTATATGGAGTATTATCTGACAATATTTTCCTGAAAGTGAATGAATAATTGTAGTTTAAATTTTTCAATGTTTCACTTATTTTTGTGATAAAATGCTGGAGATTATGATAAAACATCCTCTATGCTATAAACACAAGTCAAATTATTTTATCCTTCTACTAAGGGCCCATGCATAGCTTTCATTTTGTTGCAATTTGTTCACTCTGTATCTTTTTACACATTGAATTTGTACATAAAATTATGTTTGTTCTAATAATTATTGCATCACATTGTTAAAAATAATTTAGAACTTCATTTTATCTTTCAAAATAAACTATAAATGAAATTCTGTGCTTTATTATCCTTTTGACCATGTACATCTCCTAAATTTGTGGACTGCTGGAAATTTATGTAAATTAATTTTTGGAGTGGGAGTTGGAGCCTTGAAAACTTAACAGAGAAAGTGACATATGAGTGACTGTGAGAGTTATAACTGGTAAATCAAAGAAGCAGGAGCATACTGGGTAAGAAAATAGCAAGGCTTGAAATTGTATTAGTGCACAGCAATACAATTAGTATTAGTGCACTTGTATTAGTGCACAGCAATTCCATAGAATATAGAGCAGTTCTTGTGTAGTTAAAATAAAGATTATAGTAGCTGGGCTTGTGGGGAGTGAGTTATTATAAGATTAGAAATGTAGACTGGGGTCATGAATACTTGGGAATTTGAGTTGTATATTATAATCAACAGGAAGCCATAAAAATGTTTTTTAGCATGAGACAAATACCTCAACATCAATGTCTAGAAATTTTATTTTCACAGTCATATATTGCAAGAATTGAATAGTGAGGAATTTACTGGAAAGCGAATAATAATTTCAATAATCTGATCAGTACCTCTGGAAGAGAAAAGGAGGGGAAACGTAAGGAATATTGGTAAGATAACTTTGACAGAACTTGACTTTCCATTAATGTGAGTGTTTAAAAATAATTAAACATGACTGCAATTCTAGGACAGTTGGCAAAGAAAATAGTCCCATAGCATTACATACCGTGCATGTTATGTTGATAATAGTTCAGCCATCACATATGGTCTCCATACTTATAAAAGATGGAGGAGAAAGGAACTGGACTATTCACGGGGAGTTTTATAGTTTTACCCTCCAAAAGACATGCAGCACTTCCTTGTCCAGAGAAAAATGAATTAGCTCTATCTAACTGTAATAGGGCTGAGAAGTTTCCCTTTTGCATAGGAAGAAAAGGAGAACCAGATATAGGTATTCGTTAGTGAAGCTGGCTACAAATCACAGGTTTTCATGAATAAAGACAAAAGACATACTGAAACATATGAGGAGCTATGATATATTTAAGTTAAAAAAAAAAAGAATTATTTGAAAAGAATATCAAGCATGCTTGATGAGGGTTGCACTATTGGGATAAAAAGAAAGTCAAACTAGAGCATATGCATGTACATGTACGTATACATTCCCACATAACTATACATAAAATGTGTATATATTTTATACAGTTAATTGCAGGATATAGAGATAGACAATGGAAATATTTATGGAAATATATAACTTATTTAAAAAATTGTAATAAGTAATATTAACAATGTTTCAATCATTGAATGCAAGGGACAATTACTAATAGTGTGGGTCTTCTTAAATTATTTTCTAGGAACTCTATTTTTCTTGGAAGGTATGTTTTTTACTTGCATATGCAGCCTTCTTTTCTTCTGGACATATATTTGTATTATGTGTTTTTTGTGATTCATCTGGTAGGAGGATAAACCATAGCATATATTCAGTGTCAGTGGACTAGATTCATATTTAAAGAAAAGAAACCTTTAGATATCTATCTATCTAACTATATCTATGTCTATCTCCATGTCTAGCTATCATTTAGTTATTTATGACTTAGCCAGTGGTGTGTGAATCACATGGCTTATTTTGATATCTTAATTGAAAGATTATCTTTTTATATTAATATGTGGTTTAGAACACTTGTGATTTAGAACATTTTTACATATTATTAAAGGTAAAGTGAAATACTATATATCAATTGTTTAAATAAAGCTTAATTTTATTAGTGTGTTTTTGAATAAGTAAAAGATTACATATAATTATTATAATTAACATGCTAATTAAAATTATTTATCTTTTTGTTTCTGTTTAGTTATTATATACATTAAATTCCTAGAATACAAAATTAATAATCAAAGGTGTATGTAGTCGCTAGATTTGTCAGCCAGTTTACTTCCAGCAGTATGTGAAGTTGCCAGTCTCTGATCATATCTATTACTATTGTTTATTTTCATTTTACTGTCTTAACACTTTAAGATCTTATTTTTATTTACTTTTTTATTAACAATAACATTTTTAAATTTCACTTATTTTTACTCTTTTTATTTCTCTGAGAATTAAACTTTTCACATATTTGGTAAACTTCACCTTTTTGTTAAAACTGTTTTATATCACACTCTTTTTGTCATACAATTCTTTTTTTCCCAAAGTAATTATTGTTTTTTATATTCTTAATGATATTTTTGAATATTAAAATAAAAGTTTCTTGAGACCAGCCTGGCCAACATGGTGAAACCCCGTCTCTACTAAAAATACAAAAATTAGCCAGGCATGGTGGCACGTGCCTGTAATCCCAGGTACTTGGGAGGTTAAAGTAGGAGAATTGCTTGAACCCAGGAGACGAAGGTTGCAGGGAGTTAAGATCGCACCATTGCACTCCAGCTCTGGGTGACAGAGCAAGACTCTGTCTCAGAAAACAATAATAGTAATAATAATAATAAATTAAAAGTTTTACCATATGTGCATACAAGCACAAACACTCAAACACTTGTTTTGCTGTACACATTTTAAACCATTTGCCCAACTTATGTGCATTTCATATTCTGGTCTTTTATTGTCTCTTAGATAGTATCATTGTGTTCTGAAACTTATTCAGACATACACGTTAGAGATGGGGGTCTGGCTTTGTTGCCTAGACTGAAGTGGAGTGGTGCAATCATTTCTCACTGCTGGCTCGAACTCCTGGGCTCAAGTGATCTTCCTGCCCGGCCCTGCTTAGTAGCTGGCTATTTTTTTTATTTTTCATAGAGATGGGGTCTCACCATATTTTCTAAGCTGGTCTTCAAACTTATTCATTTTTTTCTTATTAGCTGTGGGATTTGAAAAAAATTACTTATATATGCTTTAATATAACATACATAAAACAGAAGTCTTAATTTCCCCACCATATGCAATGTGTTAAAATAATTGATATATTTTACATGCTTAGCACAGTGCCTAAAGGAAATTAAATGCTCCATGTATTTACTACCATCATCATCATTTATGTTTTCTCTATTGTTTTTGTGCTTAAATCTTTTCTTGGTTCAGATAAGTGCTAGGTAATGGCAAGAGAATTTCTACATTCACATGTCACTTTACAACTTTGACAAATTTTATGACTTTCTGGACTTCTTGTCCTTTGAAAATAAAGCAACAAAATAGGATTTCTGTCATAATTTCAACTATAATAACAAAAATAGCAGGTTTTTACGTGAATTTTCTGTAATCAATCTGTCATATGTTTGTAAAACAAAGGACTGCTAATCAACATTATTTATTCTCTTACAGAAATGTAACCTTTTAACAACAACTAAAAATATTTTCATTCATTATTTAAAAGAAGAACTTGACATTCAAATGGTTTTGAATTGTAATGTTATTTTAAAAGAAGTACTATTTTCAAAAAACAGATTTATACAAATATATGAAAGGAAAGATTGCCATTATATAAGTATTTCCCTATTTTAAAGAGTAAGTACAGAAAATAAAATGCAGAAGTAAAATGAAATACAAACATAGATGAAATTGATAATTTCAAGATTAAGAGAAAATAATTAATGAATTCGAAGTATGTATACCACTTATCAGCTCACTCAAAGAAAAACATAGGTCCATTCACAGAAGAAAATACAAGGAATAAACATCTTTAGTTGTTTACATAGTATATGAAAATTCTTTTTGTTAATGAATATCTTATAATAAGTTTCATACTTTTCAGAAATTAAAACTTTATATCTTGATTTTCCTGCCTCTTAAAATTTGATCCTGCATTTTCTACTACTTTATGATTAATAGTGATGGAGATTGCTTTTTTCCTATGTTTCTATTTCTACCTCTCATAATTATAGAAATTATAGCTAACAATGTTTGCAAAACCCTTTTGCTTCTTGATTTGGTCATGTGACAAGACAGTGAACAGTGGGATGAAAAGCAAATGTCATATAACAGTTTGAATAGACTTTCTTAAAATCTAGTTGGCATTCATACCTTTCTCTCTATTACTTTGTTCCTTTCTCTACCATCTTGGTGATTTTGGTCACGTAATAAGGATAAGTGTGCAATAAGCTGAAAGAAGCCTTGATCCCAAAGAACTTTGAGAAACATCATGATAGTAGCATCCTTGTATTACATACACAAACACATATACAAATGAGATCAATATTTTCTTTAAAACAATGCTATTTTACTTTACTGTCAGTTTAAAACCAATTTTAAATTTGCTAATACATACATTTTATTCATAATTTGGTAACCCTATATGGCATTGACAGTCCAAGCCAAATATTTGATATGCTATTGCTGTGTATTTCAGTCATCTTTGTAGAAGTTTTGGAACCATGGGCTTAACTGTGACCAGTTACATCTAAGTTGAAGTAATATGTGCATGTCTCATCCCTGTCTATTTCCTAGTGGAACACTACCTTTAAGACACAAATGGTCCAGACTATCCAATTATAAATCAAGGAAGGGCACAAGAATTGCATCAGACATTTTGAGAGTGAGAAATGAATTTCTATTGGTTTATGCCATACTGATAGGGCTGGGAGGAACCTGACTCTTGCTAAGTGGTTTAAATGCATTTGCTTCATTTTCTGATTTCTCTGAAGTATAGTATAGTAAGTCTTTTATATAAGAAATTATTGAAGCCCACAAGAAAGTCCTAAATGTTTTTAACAAAGTGCTTTAACAAACTCAACATGTGTTGGAACTGCAGGCAACAAGAGGAAGCAGTCCTTTACAACGGGTGTTTTCTTGTGGCAAATGTCTATAGGATGTGATCCCATGAGGTAATACACTCAGAGAAAAAGAGAAAAGAAAGGAGGAAAGGGGAAAATAGAAAAAAAAAAAAAAGTAAAAAATGTGTTATTTCATTAGTGGTAAATTGCAACAATGACAATATTTTTAGACTTGGTAATTTGGAATAAAATCAGTTAAATTGTATCTATATCCTGATATTTTGTAAATATTGATGTTTTTTTCTAATTAATTGAATGAACACTTTTACACAGAATAAAATGTAAAGGACTATTTATCTCCATTACTTTTCAGCTATAGCTGTTTTACCTTTTTGGCTATTTGACTCCTTGAAAATATAGTTTATTTTTCTCAATGGAAAAGTCGTAAACGGACTTCTAAAGTGAACAATATAATGCAGAGATACTGAAATATAATGATTGCAATGTGAAGTCAGTTTTAAACTGACTTCTGAAGTGACCAGAATATTGCACCGATATTGCAATGTTCAAATAATAAGACCTTAGATTGATGTTTCCCAGTGGAAGAGCTAAGAACCATGAATATGCTCAAGTACAAGGAAAAAAAGCAAGAAATATCCAAATTAAGCAATCTAACATATTAATTTCAAGCTGAAGTTAATAAACTGAGTATGCTGAAATAGAAGCTGAGAAGAATGGAAGGAATTTGGGTAGTAAGAAGAAGTAAAAATCTACTTAATGTAAATTTTCCGGGAACAAGGAAGCATAAGAAATAATTCATTTCAACATAGTTTAGTTCTGTTTGGAAGGAATTTATTAATTCAACAATAAATTTTTAATCATTTGGTATAAAATTTGGTTTTGAGGATGATAGAGCTGATGACTACGAATGATACAGTAGCTGTATTTTGTATTTTTAGCCCCATGAAAATTGGCAAATGAAAATACTATATTTTTTAAAAGGGTAAAACAATAAGAGGGAAATATTATTAGTCAATTATAATAAAACTACAAAATTAGTAAAAATTCTGACATTTTATAATAACTATTTCATTTGTGAAAATCACTATATCACAGTACACTAAAAAATCATTTATGAGCCTTTCATGTATAAGTCAAATAGCTGTATAAAACTTAGAGAAAATTGCCAATTGTTTTGTATTAATTCTTTTTTTATAAAATCTTTTCTCAGATAAAAAAACATTCTTTGGGGGATTTGAAATTGTTTGAATTTCAATAATTTTCACAGGAAATTGTATCTTTAACTATATTTTCTAAGAGCTGTAGAAATATTCCTTTCTTTTTCAGTTCAGTTTCTTTTAAGTTGAATATTGTTTTAATTTATTCATTCACTCATCCATGCATTCAATCATTCAAGAAATTTTGAGGATATTCTATGTATAAGGCCTGGTTCAGATCTTGAAGTTAAAATGTTGAGACTACATTGCAGATGTGGTCTCTGCTCATGTGGATCTTACAGTATGTAGAATAGCCTATCCACATTTCAGAGGCAATGCAAACACATTTGCAACATGGATAATATTCAAGGAGTCTAACTTTTAAATTCTTTATTACAAATATTCAGAAAAAGTAAAGCTATATTTTTATATTTTCTCAGGTAGCTTCCCTACGTACTGGCATTTATTCTAAGTTTAAAATGTATTCATCTAAATATGTCTAAAATGTTCATCTTTCTGTTAGACTACATACACCTTGACTGGTGCTGGAAAGACAAGTGATAGCAAAAATTGCACTATGTTAAAAACTCCTGGACTGGAACAACTACTTCTTAGTAATATTTAAAGTATCTTTGTAACTTATAATGGTGGCTTATGCAGAGTTAGTGCTCAAAACTTATTTTAGTGTGTACCTAGATGAGTAAACCTGAGCAAATTTGTGACATGAGGAATTTAACTTTACATTTTGCTGACCTCCACTTACCAACAATTAATTAGAACACAGTAAAGAAATAGAGACAAATTAAAAATAGAAATAAATGAAAGTAAGCTGCTTCTACATTTATAATTTTATCCAATGGATGGATATATAGACAGACATAGATGAATACACAGAGATAGATACAAATATAGATATAGATTAACACCCCTATTGTCACCTAGGGACTATTGTGCCCCACAGTGCACATTTGGCAATATCTGTGAAAATTTGGCTTGTCACATTTTGGGGTAAGAGTGCTACTGGCATCTGACAGATAGGGCCCAGTGTTACTACCAAACATATTACAATATGCAGGCGATGCTCTACCCCCCAAAAAATTGTTTGGTTTTGAAATCAATAATGCCAATGTTATGAAATATAGCAAGGTATTTGATGTAAACACAGATACAATACATTTATCCTAATTCTTCATAAAAAATAAATTATAATTAACAAGTTCCCTGAGCAATTACACTTCCATATATACCCACTATGTATACAAATCTGCGTTTATAGAATGCAGATACTTGGTAATCTTTATCTACTCTTTAATATGAAAGCAAGACAATGTTTACCCACATACAATAGCAATATTAATGAAAGCCAAAGAAACAATAAATATTAGTCATTAAGTAATCTCAAAACAAGAATTTCGACGTAGAGCAAAGAACATTTCAAAGGTGGTTTAAAAATGCCTTTTTCCCTTTTTTCATTTATTTTACTTTTCTTTCTGTTGAAAACAAAACAGCTGTCTTAATTTTCTATCTGAATTCTGATTATACAAGTAAATTCATCATAGTTTTTCAGAGCATTTAAATAGGATCATAAGCACACTCAGCATTCTGCTCTCACCATGGTAGAGCCCCACAATGCCACTCTCTAAGTCTCATGGCAAATGCAGATGAGACATTTTGCATTGATAATGAAGCTTTCTATGACACCTGCTTCAGAACCCTCAAGCTGCCCATACCCACCTACAGTGACCTAAACCACCTGGTATCTGCCACCATAAATGGGTTCACCACCTGCCTGCGCTTCCTAGGCCAGCTGAATGCTGACCTGAAGAAGTTGGCCATGAACATCGTCCCATTCCCCTACCTGCACTTTTTCATGCCCAGCTTTGCCCCACTGACCAATCGGGGCAGTCAGCAGTACCCTGACCATGGCTGAGCTCACTCAGCTGATGTTTGACGTCAAGAATATGATAGCTGCTTATGACCCTCCTCCCTAACAGTGCCTGCCATTTTCAGAGGCCACATGTACACATGGGAGGTGGATGAGCAAATGCTCAATGTTCAAAACAAAAACAGTATCTACTTTGCTCACTGGCCCCCAATGATGTGAAAACAGCTGTCTGTGACATCCCACCCCAGGGGCTAAAAATGTCTGATACCTTCATCAGCAATAACATGACCATCCAGTGGCTGTTTAGGCACATCTCGCAGCAGTTCATAGCCATGTTCAGGTGCAAGGCCTTCCTGCATTGCTATATGAGTGACGGCATGGATAAGATGGAGTTCACCGAGGCCAAGAAGAGCATGAACAGCCTTGTGTCTGAGTACCACGAGTACTACCAGGATGCCACACTTGAGGAAGAGATAGAGTTTGAGGAGTGTGCTGAGGAGGAGGTAGCCTAGATCCTTCTGTTACTGGGTAAATAGTAGGAGTATGGGGATTCTCTATTTACTTACAGTGTGTTCTGGGATAGCCATGTCTCCCTATGCACTTGTTCTTCATGTCTTTACCTCACAACTTGTTGCATTTTAAAGTATTTTCATAGTATGTGGTTTTGCCTAATAAAGCATTCTTATAGAAAAAAAAAAAAGAAGGTTATTTGAAAAATATAAAGTGTGTTATGCTTTTTGTTAAAGATAACTATAGGGTATTGCATATACAATTGCCCCATAAATAATTTTATAGATGAGCTCTAATTAAAGAAAATTGGGTTATTTCTCATCTATATCACAAATTTTACTTAGACCATAAGGAAGGTCAAATTTCATTTTAAAAATCCAGCCATTATGTCATTGAGTATTTAGCTAATTTAAGAAATTTGAGTGGACTCCCAGTGGGAATAAGGTTTTTGTTCAATTATTTATGTCCAATAAATAGGTAATAAATGTTTTCCATGTGGCAAGCATTGACTTACGTCCTATGGACACAAAAGTTGATAAACTAAACATGGTTCTAGTCTTCACATATTATGTAATCTAATTAGAAAGACAATGTATGGGCAAAAATTTAAAAAATGAGTAATTTGGGATTTTGAAACGTGATGACAAGTAAACAAGGTGTTATGAAAATCACAGCAAAACTGGAAGACCCAGACTTAGTGTCGTCACACAAGTTCATCTACCGAGTTGATATTTACCCTCAGTTCTTAAACATGAAAAGAAGGCAGAGAGGAAGGCTGAATAAAAATAAAATTGTAAAAATATTCTGATAAATGAAAGAGTTCAACCTGCTGTATCAACGGTCTCCAGAGTAGAGTGCTCGAGATGATTTGTTGAGGATTAAAAATAAATTGTTAAAAATCTTATTTATAGTTATCTTTTTATCTAAGGAATAAGAAAGGCAATAACTTTATAAATGAGTAATGTATTAATTGATAGTAGCAGGTGAATCCACGGCCATGCTAACATTTGAAATGAAATAACAGTAAAGTGAGAGATCTACAAGATAGACAATTGCAGTGGAAATTTATCATGCTTCTTTTCTCTCACTAAGGCTGCTTCAATTGACTATAGGTTCCATTGTCTACAATACTGAAATTTGGCCTTATATAATAGATGAGTAGTTTTCAATGATTCTTGTTTCGAAACTGAGGCCTCAATGTAACGATGATACTGATAAAAAGAAGCAAAAAAATTAATACAGTTGTATTGCTCCTTTTTAAAGTGTTCTTCTCAACCATATTTTGGTATAAAAATAATGGCAATCTAAATTGAAATATCAAAAGTGGCAATGAGATACAACATTTGGCATTATTAAAAGATTATCTGAAATAAAAATTTTTGAGTAATCTTCTACTAGTATTAAAAATAAATTATGCCCTTTGTGTGTATTGTACCTTGATATTTTCACTAAGGATGATATGAAGCCAAAGCATATTTCATTTAATCACTTTACATAATTATATAAATGTTAAGTATAATAAGAAAAAGAACATATTGGAAGTAACCTGGGAAACACCAACAAGTGAAATTAATGGATGTTGCTGCAACTTTTTCACTCCTGATTTTGGTTACACTCACAACTGGCAAACTCCAGGTTCTTGTCCAAAGATCAAGAAGAATAAGGCAGCAGACACCAGAGAGTGAGTCAGGCAGAGTCAAATTTATTAAGTGACAGAAATGCTCTCAGCAAAAAGTGGCTTGCCAGTTGCAGGGCTAAGTTCAGGGGTTTTTACAGAGTGGGACAGGGGAAGAGTGTGCTGACTGGTCTGCCTGCACTCAGAAAAAGACATGATAGTGAAAAGAGTCAATTGGAGGCAGAGGTGAAGGCTTGACCTGGGACCTTGCCCAGGAATAGTCAGTAGCTGAAGTGAAGGCGTGGCCCAGGGTCTTGGCCCGGGACCAATCAGGGGCTGATGGGACATTACGCTTTATGCAAATGAAGATTTGGCCCACAATCACAGGAGACAGACATATATAAAATGAGTGAAAGGTAAGGACCAATATGGAGGAAGCAAGACAAAGATGAACCAAAGAGAGAGAAATGTGTCCAAAAGAGAAGTGGAATTTGTTCATCTGGGCTCACAAAATAGGCCTTTCAGTTCAAGGACACGCGCTCTTTCTTATCTGAGGCCTGCAGCTTGATTTTCAGGCTGTTCTTGGTTGGAAGGACTTTTGCCAAGGAGCCACCCTAACTGCCTGCCTGACTGGTTTCTTCCTTCCTCTTCTCTCAATATCACCGATACTGTTAATCTACATGTCTTTTTCCTAATTGTTTCACCTTCCAACTCTCCAAAACTCATGAAGTAACTACTAATCAGGTTGATATGATTAGCCTGTGCCTTATTTTTTACAGTTTTAATTCTATCATATGTGCATATATTCTCAAAAAACAGATTTTTCATATTTTCTTATTTTTTGAGCTCTATATAGTGTATGAAGTCCTTGAACATGTTCTCTTTTCAAAATTGTGTTGTTGAAAATATCTGTTGATTTATGTTACTATAGTTCATTTTATCTTAATGTTGTATACAGAATTTCATTTTGTTAAAATATCACAATTTATTTTCTTTTCAATAGGCACTATATATAAATCCTTTTTTCATATAATTCCTTTTTTTATTTTCATTGACTCATAGGAGATATTTATGAATTTACTCTGTTTATATCTTAACTTTTTTTATAAATTGTGTTTTACCTTGTATCATTCTTTAGGTGGTCTCTGATGAGCAGAACTTACTGATATCAAAGTAGATAAATTTTTAAATCATTTAATTTATAGATTATATATTTTCTTACTTGAATAATTGTTCCAACCTGCAGTTAATAAGTTTATTGTCCCTTGTACTCTATTAAGAGCTTTATTTTTTTGACTTTTAATTTTAATTTTATTTTACTTTATTTATTTATTTATTTATTTTGAGACAGAATTTCACTCTTGTTACCTAGGCTGGAGTGCAATGGTGCGATCTCGGCTCACTGCAACCTCTGCCTCCCAGCCTCCCAGCTTCAAGCAATTCTCCTGCCTCAGCCTCCTGAGTAGCTAGGATTACAGGCACCCACCACCACGCCTGGCTAATTTTTTGTATTTTTAGTAGAGATGCGGTTTCACCATGTTGGCCTGGGTGATCTTGAACTCATGATCTCAGGTGATCCGCCTGCCTCAGCCTTCCAAAGTGCTGGGATTACAAGCATGAGCCACCACATCTGGCCAATTTTAATTTTTTAACCAGTCTAAACAGATTTGTTTTTGTTTAGTTTTCAGGCAAGATCTTCTTAATGGTCACCTAATTATACCAGCATTATTTTCAGGAATATTCAACTCTTTGCCTACTGAACTGTAATACAATATTTGCCATAAAAAATTTAGTTAAGTGTAAATATATGTTTGATTGGTTCTCTATTCTGCTAAATTGATAGATCTGTCTTCTCTGTGTGATTCCACATTATTTGCAATTCTACAATGTTTTAGTGAGTCTCGATCTGTAATAGGGCAATACCTCCAAACTGTTGTGCTTCCTCAGATGCATTTTAGCTTATCTTGAGTCAAATTTAAATTTCAGATTCTAGGGCCTAGAAAACTTATTTAGGTATGCTAGTAACAGTTCCACAGAAACTACAGATCAACTTGGGAGAAATTGACAACTTTATAAGAGTTTCTAACCATAAATATTGCATAAGTCTTTATGTATTTATCACATCAATGTAGATTTTGCAACTTTGCCAGATTTATTTCTCATAATTTTATTGTATTTAGTTATATAATAAATGATGCCTTCTTTAAATTTCTAAATTATATGGTTGTGCAACCAACTGAATCACAAAAAGTATATAATAAGTGTATGTTTAATTTTAGAAGAAACTGCCAAACCGTTTTCTGAAGGGACTGTGCCATTTTGCATTTCAAGCATCAGTTGATGGGAGTTCAGGTTGCTTACATCCTTATAAGCATTTAATATTCTCAGTCTTTTAAATTATATATATATACACATAC
>NW_012101798.1:3759370-3762165 GCF_000951045.1 Mandrillus leucophaeus
GTACACATCCTCTTAAATCATACTTAATATCCAACTAAAGACAATAATAAGGTCATAATTCTGCTAAGATAATAAAAGTATCCTTCATACAACTAAAAATACACTAACCTAAATATGATTACATAAAATTAACAATACTTTTTTTTTTTTTTTTGAGACAGAGTCTTGCTCTGTCGCCCAGGTTGGAGTGCAGTGGCGCGATCTTGGCTCACTGTAAGCTCTGCCTCCTGGGTTCATGCCATTCTCCTGCCTCAGCCTCCTAATGAGCACCCATATGTGTGTTTATTATATATGTATGTATACATATACACACACACATACATTCTTTGCTGAAAAGTCTAGTCATATTATTTGCCTAATTAAACTTCTGGCTTGTTTACTTACACTAATTTGTGGGGTTCTTTATATATCCTGGCTATCAGTTTTTTTCTCTTTTGCTAGGTTAAATGTAATCATCCATCTCACTTAAGAAATACCTATTTCTTGAAGAAAAATGAAAACTTATGTTAACAGAAAAACAGGTATACTAACGATAATAGAGATTTTGTACATAATTAAAACAGGAAATAATCCAAATATTCTTCATCTAGTGAGTTGATAAACAGTGATACAGCCTTACAATGGAGCTCTAATTAGCAACAACAACAAAAAATGAACTACAAATACTTGCATCCAGCATAGACGAATTTCAAAGCATTATGCTAAGTGAAAGAATCCAGATTCTAAAAACCACATGCTATAAAGTTCTATTTATATGATCTCTGAAACAGGCAAATTTATAGGGATTAAAAATAGATGACTGTTTGCCAGAAACCAGGAATTGGGGAGGACGTTGACACCAAGGGGTCATGAGTTAATTGTGGGTGACGGAACTTGTATAAATTATGTTGTTAGTGTAGTTTTAAAAACCGTATATGCTTGTTAAAGCTCAGATTATATTTTCTTTTTAATGGGCAGATTTTGCTTCAAACAGATTCCAGAAACCTGACCAAGGACAAAACAAGGTAGCTGTATCTTTGATTTGATTTTATAGTGATTCCAACTGTGATTACAGTACATTTTCTATGCTGGAGTCCTCTAGCATTTTAAATGATTTTGAAGCATCTCCTTAATTTTGCCTTATTTTCTTTCTTTTTCTCATTTCTATCCTCTCTGCCTCTTATTGTGCTTTGTCTGGTATCTATTTGCTCTGTGTGCCTCCTAATCTAGTGTTTATTTATAAGATTTGCTATTTCCTATGTGCAGCACCCTCACTTGTTTGGTTGTCTCTTTGAATTCTTCTGTGTGTTTTATGGGCTCTCTTCATTAAGTTTGTTGGTTTTAATTTCATCATGAAATTTTTGGTTAAATTTTCTTCCGCTTCTGCCATTTGCTTGGTACTTTCTTTGTTTCTGCTTTTTTTTTCCCCCGCCCCGAGGCGAAGTTTTGTTCTTCTTGCCCAGGCTGGAGTGCAGTGGCGCCATCTTGGCTCACGCAACCTCCACCTCCCGGGTTCAAGCGATTCTCCTGCCTCAGCCTCCCCAGTAGCTGGGATTACAAGCATGTGCCACCACACCCGGCTAATTTTTTTGTATTTTTTTTTAGTAGAGGCGGAAGAGTCACTTTCATGTATGTTATCCTCTTCTGAAAAGTGGTCCAAAGTTCCTTTCTAGCTTTTTTAACTAAAAATCTCCCTCCATGGTGGCTACTCTGATGCATACAGATATATAGATATAGACATATACACACATATGTGTGTGTATACATTCACACACACAGTGTACCTCTACCTGGCCACACCTCTTACACCTATAGAAATCTAACCTCGTTCCAAATGACTTATCTCATGAGGCCTTAACTGTATCTTTGCTTTACTAGCTCCTACCAATTTCCAGCCTCTAAAACTATCCTCTCACTTTTAGAAAGTGCATTTTACTAACGTTCTTGAATTTAACCATCTCTGGGCACTCCACAGTAGCTTATATCCCTTCTTCCCCCTTCCCGGCAGGTGCTTGCATGTAGTTTAATTGTATATCTGATCAAAGTAATTTCCACTATAAGTTGAGACTTCTGGGAAGGTATATTTGCTGGGTATTTTAGTTACCTAACTCTAATCATTTAATCAGTTTTAATCATTTTAATCAGATTTAATTAGTTATCTAAATCTAGTCATAACTCTAATCTAAGTCACCATTCTCTGTTCTTCCTACTAAAATTTTCTACAATGTCTGCATATATAATTCTGCTGTTTTAAGCTACTGCAGTTCTTAAACACCAGCTATGTGTGGTTTGCATTAGTCAGGGTTCTCCAGAGGGAAAGAACCAATAGGATATACGTATATATAAAAGGGAGCTTATTAGGGAGAACTGGCTTACACGATTACAAGGTGAAATCTCACAACAGACTGTTTGCAAGCTGGGAAAAGCGGAAGCCAGTAGCATGGTGCAGTCCAAGTCCAAAAGCCCACAAATTAGGGAAACCAACAGTGCAGCCTTCAGTCTGAAGCCAAAGGCCTGAGGGCACCTAGGAGGCTCCTGGTGAAAGTCCCAGAGTCCAAAGGCCAAATAACATGAGAAGGAGGAGAGCAAGCAAACATTTGGCATGAAAAGACAGAGAGAGCCAGAAGGCTCAGCAAGTGAGCTTATACCTCCTTTTTCCTTCTGCTTTGTTCTAACACACTGGTAGCCCATTGGATGGTGCCCACCAATATTGAGGGTGGGTCCTCCTCTCCCAGACTTCTGACTCAAATGCCAGTTTCCTCTGGCAACACCTTCACAGACACATTCAGAAACAGTGCTTCACAAGCCATCGAGGC